>NW_027417376.1:0-132924 GCF_009905375.1 Apium graveolens
ATTGGTAATTAAGCTATTCAACCCCCCTTCTAGCTTAAAATAGCCCTCTTACGAGACCTTACAAAATGATTCACAATGGGATATGGCAAGATTGTTTCTGAAAATGTTGTCATTGATGATGTAGCACTAGTAGTTGGTATTGAGGTGAATCTTCTCAGTGTTAGCCAATTTGCAGACAAAGGCTTTGAAGTTCTATTCAATAAAGAAGAATGCACCTTTAGTAGCAAGAAAACTGGTGAAATTGCTCTGAAAGGAGCAAGGAAAGGAAGCTTGTTTGTTGCAGACTTGGACTTAGCAAATAAGGATGGTATTTACTGCTTCTACACCAAGGCATCAAAAGAACAACGCAAGCTATGGCATAAGAAGCTGTCTCACTTGAATTTCAAGGCAATTAACAACTTAGTCAAAAAGGAGTTAGTGAGAGACATGCCCAAGCTGGAGTTTGCTCAAGTTGAAGTCTGTGAAGCTTGTCAGAAGGGAAAGATGAAAAGATTTAGTCACAAGTCAAAAACTGTGAATTCTATTAGTGCACCCTTGCAGCTTATTCACATGGACTTGTTTGGGCCAGTAAATATCTTATCAATTTCAAGGAACAAATATGCACTTGTGATGGTGGATGATTTATCAAGATACACTTGGATAGAGTTTATGTACTCTAAAGATGAAACTCCACATATCATAATTGAGCACATCAAGAAGATAGAAAAGCAGGCTGAAGATTACAATTGTGTGAAAAGACTGAGAAGTGACAATGGAACAGAATTCAGAAATGTTACATTAAGTGAATTTTACAAAGGCAAAGGCATTGTTCAAGAATTCTCAGCTTCCAGGACACCTCAATAAAATGGAGTAGTTGAGAGAAAGAACAGAACATTGGTTGAAGCTGCAAGAACAATGCTGCAAGATTCCAAGTTGCCAACAAATTTCTGGGAAGAGGCTTTCAAAACTGCATGTTATACTCAAAAAAGATATCTCATTAACAAGGCACATGGCAAGTCATCCTACTCAATCATATCCAAGAGAAAGCCTATTGTAAAGCATCTTCATGTGTTTGGAAGCAAGTGTTACATTTTGAAAGACAACTCTGAATATGTGGAAAAATTTGACTCAAAAGGTTTTTGAAGCAATTTTTCTAGGATATTCATTGAAGGAACAGCCTACAAAGTCTATATGATTGATCAAAAAAGATTATGGAAAGCACATATGTGACCTTGATGATGACAAGTGTCCAGGCTTGGAATGCCTTGATGATAATGAAGCTGAAGCCCTTGTATTTGAAAACCTCAATATTGATAGTGATTATGATGGAGAAGATGAAGTTAATGCACAAGAAATGATGAATGAAGAGTCTACTGAACAGGAAATCATGGAAATGGAAGCTCATCTCAAACACCTAAATTTGATACACAAACTCAGGGTAGAACGAAAGAAGGATCTACTAGTCATACCAATAATGGAGAAATGGATGAAGGCACAAGTCAACAAAACTCATACAAGGAAGTGGTATAGAAGTCACTCTAGAGAAGCAATTATTGGTGATCCTGCTGCTGGTGTGAGGACTAGAAGTGCAACAGCTAATGAGTGCCTATATGCATGTTTTCTGTCTCAAGTAGAGCCTAAGAAAATTGATGAAGCTCTGCTGGATCCTGGCTGGATATCTGCCATGCAGGAAGAGCTGAATCAGTTTGAAAGAAGCAAAGTCTGAGAGTTAGTTCCTGCACCAAAGAATAGAAGCATTATTGGAACAAATGGGTGTTCAAGAACAAAATGGATGAAAATGGTATAGTTACTAGAAACAAAGCAAGGTTGGTTGTAAAAGGCTACTCACAAGAAGAAGGGATTGATTATGATGAAACTTTTGCTCATGTTGCAAGACTTGAAGCTATAAGATTTTTTCTAGCATTTGCTACACATTCAAATTTTCAAGTGTATCAAATGGATGTCAAAAGTGCCTTTCTGAATGGTGAGCTAGAAGAAGAAGTTTATGTGCAACAGCCTCCTGGCTTTGAGGATCCAAAATTCCCAAATTTTGTGTATAAGTTACTCAAGGCTCTTTATGGACTAAAACAGGCACCTAGAGCTTGGTATGACACACTATCAGATTTCCTTTTGAAGCATGGTTTTACTAGAGGAAGCATAGAAAAGACTCTCTTCTACAAGAAATATGGTGAAGATATGATCCTAGTCCAGATCTATGTGGATGATATCATCTTTGGTTCTACTAATGAGAAGTTGTGCCAAAGATTCTCCAAGCTTATGCAAAGTGAATATGAAATAAGTATAATGGGGGAACTGAGTTACTTCCTTGGACTTCAAGTCAGCCAAAGAAGTGATGGTATCTTCATCATCCACACTAAATATGTCAAGGGTCTTTTGAAAAAGTTTGGAATGGTTGATTGTTCACCTGCATCTACACCTATGTCTACTGTAACAAAGTTGGATGAAGATAAAAAGGGCAAGAGTGTGGATATCTCAAGATACAGAGGGATGATTGGATCATTGCTTTACTTAACAGCAAGTAGACTAGACATCATGTTTGTAACATGTCTATGTGCAAGATTTCAAGCCAATCCAAAAGAATCACATTTGATGGTTGTAAAGAGGATTTTTTGATATTTGAAGGGAACTCCAAACTTGGGATTATGGTATCCTAAGGGAACTGGTTTTGAAGCTGTTGGATAGACAAATGCAGATTTTGCTGGATGCAGGGTTGACAGAAAGAGTACCAGTGGAAGCTATCAATTTCTTGGACAAAGACTTGTATCTTGGTATAGCAAAAAACAACAATCTGTATCAACTTCTACAGCTGAAGCTGAATACATAGCTGCAGGAAGTTGTTGTGCTCAAGTGCTTTGGATTAGAAATCAGCTAATGGATTATGGCCTAGTGTTACACAAAATTCCTATCATGTGTGACAATACTAGTGCTATCTCTATAGTAGCTAATCCAGTTAATCATTCTAGGACAAAGCACATTGATGTGAAGTACCATTTTATTAGTGAACATGGTACTAATGGTACCATTGAGCTCATTTTTGTACCAACAGAAAAACAACTAGCTGACATTTTTACTAAACCTTTAGATGAAGCAACTTTCACTAGACTTGTAAGTGAAATTGGAATGCTCAATTCTTCATCCTAAGGCAAGAACTCAGCTAATGTTTTGTAGCAGATTAATCTCCAGTAAATTAAAATTAAATTGATTAAATTGGAAATTAACTGAAATGTGAATTATAAATATTTCAGAAATCTCTACATATTTGTTTTTCAAATTCATTTAACTTGGAATTTTTCAAATTCTGAGTAAACTGCTTAGTTGTTAATTTACATCCTTAATATGTAAAATTAACTCAAGGCAGAATTACAATAACCAAAAGTATCTAGAGAACTAAGTTCTCGATAAGTATAAATTGACTTCTCGACAAGTCATTTTAGGACTTCTCGAGTGAGTCCTCGATAAGTCAACTTACTGACTTCTCGATAGGTTTAAAATGACTTATCGATAAGTCCTTGTAGAGTTCTCTAATAATGTTCATTCACAGAGTTCTCTACAAGTACAATTCTTGACTTATCAGTAACTCAGAACTGAGATAATTTAAATTGATAAATTATTTTGGTAAATTACTTTTGGAAAACTTATTCTATTTTATTTTGAATTTATTCAAATAAAAGTTAGAATTAATTCAGTCCTTTTGGACAAACTGGGCATTTATCTGACATTTTGATAAGTTGTTTTTGAGTTCTCTATAAGAGTAATTTAAAATGACTTCTCGATATGTACTTCACTACTCTAAATGACTTCTCGATAGACAACTCCAAATGTCTATTTTTGAGTTCTCGACAAGTCATCTACTCTTACTTTAAATACCCAGACTTCTCGATTATTTGAACTTGGAATTTCTCAAAATTCTAAGTAAACTGAATATTTATTAATTCATATCCTCAATATATGAAGTTAATAGATAATAAATCAAAAGAAGCAAAAAGTATGAAAAACTGAAATAATTTAATTCATAAATTATGTTCAGAAAAATACTTTTGACATACTTTGTCTATAATTTCTCTGACTTATTGACACATTTACATGCTTATGTGATTTCTTGTTTATGTGGAAATAGGTTAGTCTAATGCAAGTAGACTAGTACATTTTTTTATGATGTTTTGAGTATACTGATAGTGGTTAATTTATTTGACTGAATGCTGATAGGAGGAGTTACTGTTTGTGTAGGGAGTACTTGTTTATTTGCATGGGGAACAGTTATTCCAAATAGTGAGCTAATATTCTTGAATACTTGCATGGGGAATTGTAACTAGTCATTTCTAATTGTCAAATATGCTTATGTGATTATTACTCTTATTATCCGGGCAACTCAAGAGTCTATTGGTTTCTATCTTTACTCCCTCTATAAATTAAAACACTTCACTCTTTATCATTCATCACTTTCCTATTCTAAAAAAATATCTAATTTCAAACTCACCTCCTGTTCATCTCTCTCTCTCACTCAAATGGATGCCCTAGTCTTTTACAGACTTATTCATGGAGCTTACCAGCCTGTCCATCATCTAGATGAATACCAAATTTACTTTGATCCCTTCGGACTTCGTGTCCGTCTCAGGGGGGTTGTTTGCAGCCCCTTTGATATTCCAAGAGAGATCTTTGATGAACTCTCATGGGATGATCAACTCAGCATCCTTTTCTTTGAGATGGAAGTCTCTCTCGAGAAGGAGAGACGTGCAAGAGTAGCTGAGCAACAACGCCTTGCTGCTTTGGAGTTGCAGAAGAGAATCATTTCTCTTGCATACTCCATGTCCAGAGCTTACCAGCGCAGGGCAAGGAGGTTGGAGGCAGAGAAGAAGAAACCCAAACTAGAGTAGTTAGGATTAAGATTTACTTGTTAAAATCTATGTCTTAATGTACTTTGTTTCCATTATTAATGAAAATCCAAATTCTTCTTTAAACATTCTCTTGTTTCTGTAATGATTACTATGTGCTTATATCTGTATTGAATATTGTCTTCTCTGCAATAATGTTTAAAACTAAAATATCTTACAATGTATTTGTCTAATAAAACTCCAAAATGATACATTTGTTCAATGCATTACAGGTCCAACTCAATCTACTCAGACAATAACAGGGAATTCAGATAATTAATCCACAGGTATTAGTGCTAAAGCTGCAGCTAAAACATTTCAAAACCAAACTGTAGTTCAGCCAGACACAACAACACAAACACAAACTCAAGCACAATCTCACTCAGGTAACTCTCAAAAGGAGCCTGTTTTACAAAAGGACAAAATCCCCAAAATGTTCTCTTTGTTGTTTGAGAAAAGAAACATGGTATCACAAACATGGAAACTCATCAATTTTTCATGAATGTCACTAATGCACTTTCATGTGCAAAACAGTCTTAACAGACTAATAGGTTTGAGGGTAGTACTCCTGAGGGGGAGCTATCTAAATCCTCTCCAATTCAATTGGAGGTTCCTCAAGAAGGAACAACTCCCCTCACAACTCTAGCAGAAATTGCCTCTACAGTTGAAGCTAGGAGTACAATTACCCATGTTCCTGTCATAGGGGAGGCAAGCATAGCACATTCAAGTGCCAGTGTGTTGCAAGACATACAAGGGTTTGAGGCTGGTGCACATGACAGTAACCCAGTCAAATCCCCTCCAATTCAATTGGAGGTTCCCACTATAAGTGGAGGATAACACACTATCAAAACCACATAGCAATCTGTGAGTCAAACTGTGAACCTAGTCACAGATGTTTATGAACTCACTCTTCTGATTAAATGAGTATGATTAGACCTATATGGATTTCCCCTAATCATATGATCACAGATAAACTCTTCTCAGCCACCTCATATTTCTGTAGGTCAAACAACATTTGAGCCTTTCATGTGAGATTAAGAGAAAAGATTTAGTGAAAAATAGAGAATAAGAGAGGCAGGATCCTTCCTGGCAAAAGGAGAGGTAGATGAGTTCATGGATTTAATAATTCTTGTGAGGGAACTCTGACTCTCAAAAGTCATGAGACTAGTGCAGTGAGAAGTAGTGATACTACTTATTCAAAAGAACAGAGAGCTTAGGACTTTTATCACTGACAGACTTTTTCTACAGATCTAAGTGAAACTTCTATTTGATTTGATAAACTCATCACCATAAATCTCATTAAAGCTTGAAGCTGCAGACAGTGTCCCAGATGGACAATGACAACAGCTTGAACAATGTGCATTTAGCTGGATCCTTCTTCCTGGAGATAATGTCAAAAAGGGGGAGAATATATATCTAAATGCCAAAATAGCTAATGGATGTTGAATAAATCTAAATGCAACTCAACAAAAGAAGACCTGATGGGAAGATTGGTTTTGGTTTCCACATTTCGTTAAAGTTTTGACATCATCATTCAGAACTTGTGCATAATTTCATAATGAACAAGTTGGGGGAGATTGTAATATATAATAGATGATGTCAAAGATTACTGGAGCTAACAATGTCATTAGCATCTATGATCTGAGTAGAGATTAATGAACAGTTATTTTCGGTAATTAGTTAAGCTTGGGGTCAACCCCAAGTAAGTTGTATTATTATCTAAATTTGTATTTTATACTTGTAACACTTAAAGTCTATAAAAATGCAAAGGAGCAAACTGGAGTCTTTTTCCTAGAACAGTATCAAGCCTAAGTATTCTATATGGAAGAAGATCAAGAAGATCATGCCTCAGAAGAATTTTGAAGAAGCTTGGAGTTGAATAAATCTATTTGGAGAAAAATGTTCTAAGTCAAGATCTCTACAAGTCATAGATTTAATATTATAGAGAAGTCATTCGAGAACTCCAGAATGGCTTATCGAGAAGTCATTCAAACTCCAGAGAGTACTGACGGATGAGTAGTGTCTACTCGATGGATGAGCAGTGTCTACTCGATGGATGTGCAGTGTCTACTCGATGGATGAGCAATGTCTACTCGACGAATAAGCAATGTCTACTCGATGGATAAGCAACCACTACTCGACGGATAAGCAATATCCACTAGGAGTAGAGAAGTCAGGAAAGCTACTCGAGAACTCAAGAAGTTATCGACAAGCCAATTGAATAATTATAGGTTGGAGATATCGACAAGTCATTCCTTCACTAGAGAACTCAGAGTTATCGACAAGTCTACATTTATTCGAGAACTCAGAGATATCTACAAGTCAAAGTGAAGATATGAAGACTAGAGATCTCAACAAGCTGAAGACCTCTACAAGCCAAACTTATTACGGAGTGCTAGAGATCTCGATAAGCCTATGTACTTATCGAGATGTCAAGTGTTCTATTAAATCAAACTATAGATCTCGAAGTACAGTCTCAAAGTACAAAATTACAGATCAGTTCAATATCCAAGATAAACAATCAACAAACAATCCAACAGCTGGATTGACAAGTCTACAAAAAGCAGCTTGAAGATTGTGCAAGATCAATAACAAAGATTAACTAACAGAGGAAGATTAAAGTAAACACGGGATGCCAAAGATATGTTAAGCCAGAAATGAAAGATTTGTTTTTCTATAAATAGAAATGACAAGTGACAGTTTAGAAAAGTTTATAGCATATTTATTATCCATTGTGTAAATCAGCAGTTAACTGAGATATAAAGTTAGCACTGGTCCTCTAGTTAGAAGTAACAATTTAGATCAAAATTCTTGAAATACTATACTCTCGAGAAGAAGCTGAGCTCTTTAACTTCAAAGAGCTTAGAAATTTTGTAGCAAAACATCTTAATTTTTAATACAAAAATTAAATGAGTTTTGAAGATATGTGTTCTTTATTTTCTGCAAGCTTATATTCTGCATGAACACTTTTCTATACAAGATTTAATTTACTTTGTTCAACCATTAACTTTCAAGAAAAGCCTAAAATCATTCACCCCCAGTGTGTGATTCATTACCTAACAGATATAGCACTAGTATTATCATACATGATAGGAATTTTGTGTAACACTAGGCCATAATCCATTAGTTAATTTCTAATCCATTAGTTGATTTCTAATCCAAAGCACTTGAGCACAACAACTTCTTGTAGCTATGTATTCAGCCTCTACTATAGAAGTTGATACAAATTGTTATTTCTTGCTATACCAGGATACAATTCTTTGTCCAAGAAATTGATAGCTTTCACTAGTACTCTTCCTGTCAACCCTACGTCCAGTAAAATCTGCATCTGTGTAGCCAACAGCTTAAAAACTAGTTCCCTTAGGATACCATAATCCCAAGTTTGGAGTCCCCTTTAAGTATCTGAAAATCCTCTTTACAGCCATCAAATGTGATTCTTTTGGATTGGCTTGAAATCTTGCACATAGACATGTTGCAAACATGATGTATGGTCTACTTGCAGTTAAGTAAAGCAGTGATCCAATCATTCCTTTATAGCTTGAAATATCTACATTTTCGCCTTTTCTTTCTTCATCCAACTTTGTTGCAGTAGACATAGGTGTAGATGCAGGTGAACAATCAACCATGCCAAACTTTTTCAATAGATCTTTAACATACTTAGTTTGGCAGATGAAGATTCCATTACTGCTTTGACTGGCTTGTAGTCCAATAAAGTAACTTAATTCCCCCATCATACTCATTTCATATTCACTCTGCATAAGCTTAGAAAATCTTTGGCAAAACTTTTCATTTGTAGAACCAAAGATGATATCATCTACATAGATCTGAACTAGGATCATATCTTCACCATGTTTCTTGTAGAATAGAGTATTGTCTATAGTACCTCTAGTAAAACCATGTTTAAGTAGGAATTCTGACAATGTATCATACCAAGCTCTAGGTTCCTGCTTTGGTCCATATAGAGCCTTGAGTAGCTTGTACACAAAATCTGGAAATTCTGGATCTTCAAAGCCAGGTGGCTGTTGCACATAAACCTCTTTTTCTAACTCACCATTTAGGAAGGCACTCTTGACATCCATTTGATACACTTTAAAATTTGAATGTGCAGCAAATGCTAAAAAAATCCTTATTGCTTCAAGTCTTGCAACTGGAGCAAAGGTTTCATCATAATCAATTCCTTCTTCTTGTGAGTAGCCTTTTGCAACCAACCTTGCCTTGTTTCTAGTAACTATACCATTTTCATCCATCTTGTTCCTGAACACCCATTTTGTTCCAATAATGCTTTTATTATTTGGTGCAGGAACTAATTCCCAAACTTTGTTTCTTTCAAACTAATTCAGATCTTCCTGTATGTCAGATATCAATCAGGATCCATTAGAGCTTCTTCAGTTTTCTTAGGTTCTACTTGAGATAGAAAGCATGCATGTAGGCACTCATTAGAAGTTGCACTTCTAGTTCTCACACCAGTAGTAGGATCACCAATAATTGCTTCTCTAGTGTGACTTCTATCCCACTTTCTTGTGTGAGTTTGTTGACTTGTGCCTTCATCATTTCCTTCAGTATTGGTATGACTGGTAGATCCTTCTTCTCTTTCTCCCCCTGAGTTTGTGCTATCAAATTCAGGTGTTTGAGATGAGCTTACATTCCCATGATTTTCATGTTCAGTAGTCTCTTCATTTATCATTTATTATGCATTGACTTCATCTTCACCATCAGAGTCACTATCAATATTGAGGTTTTCAAATGAAAGGGCTTCACCTTCATTTTCATCAAGGCATTCCAAGCATGGACACTTATCATCATCAAAAGTCACATATGTGTTTTCCATAATTTTCTTTTCATCAATCATATAGACCTTGTAGGCAGTTTTCTCCAATGAATATCCCAGGAAAATTGCTTCAAAAACTTTTGAGTCAAATTTTCCCACATATTCGGAGTTGTCTTTCAAAATGTAACACTTGCTTCCAAACATACGAAGATGCTTTACAGTAGGCATTCTCTTAGACATGATTGAGTAAGGTGATTTGTCATGAGCCTTGTTAATGAGATATCTATTTTGAGTGTAGCAAGCAGTGTTAACAACCTCTTCCCAGAAACTTGTTGGCAACTAGGCATCTTGCAACATTGTTCTAGCAGCTTCAACTAATATTTTGTTCTTCCTTTAAACTACTCCATTTTGTTGAGGTGTTCTGGCAGTTGAGCATTCTTGAACAATGCCTTTGCTTTTGCAGAATTCACTTAATGTTGCATTCCTGAATTCTGTTCCATTATCACATCCCAATCTTTTTACACAATTATGATCTTCAACCTGTTTTTCTATTTTCTTGATGTGCTCAATTATGATGTGTGGAGTTTCATCTTTAGAGTGCATGAACTCTACCCAAGTGTATCTTGAGAAATCATCCACCATCACAAGTGCATATTTGTTCCTTGAAATAGATAAGATATTTACTAGGCCAAACAAGTCCATGTGTATAAGTTACAATGGTGCACTTATAGAATTTATATTTTTTTGACTTGTGACTAGGGATGGCAACTGGGTCGGGTCGGATCGGGTCGGATATTGCAGAATCCATATCCAAACCCGAAAATTTTATCCATACCCGAACCCGACCCGAACCAGAAAAATACCCGAAAATGAATACCCGGACCCGATCCATCGGATTTCGGATCGGATTCGGGTATACCCGAAACCCGAATCCGAACCCGAAATCTTAAAATTTGTATAATTATTGATATTACAAGTGTTGGGGATCGAACACGCGACTTGTAGAGAAAGAGTTTTAACGTGTTATCTTCAACCACTACACCACATCATTAATTGTGTTATTATATGTATAGCTAATATTTAAGAAATCAACTCAATTGATACCCAGTTTTTTAGATTTATTAATAAAAGATGTTTTGTTAACCTTATAAACCTTATCACCCATTTATATGATTGAATAACTATATTTAATTAAACTTAATAATTAGTTAATTATTAACATAAATATAAAAATATATGTTCTAAAATTATATAATAATATATATAATGTATAATATATAAAATTATAAAATTATATATATAATTAATATATATATATATAATATATGTTCTAAAAATTAGTTAATTATAATGTTTAATATATAAAATTATAAAATTATATATATATAATAATTTGGGGTTTTTTCGGGTTCCGGGTTCGGATCGGGTTCATACAGAGTTTCGGATTTCGGATCAGGTTTCGGATCGGTATACCTAATATCCAAATCCAAATTCAAAAATTTTGGGTTAAAAAATTAATTCCATATCCAAATTTAAAAAATCGGGTTCGGTAAATCCAAATTTCGGGTTTCAGATCGGGTATCCGTCGGATCGGATTATTTTGCCATCCCTACTTGTGACTTGATCTTTTCATTTTTCCTTTCTGACAAGCTTCACAAACTTCAAGTTGAACAAACTCTAGATTAGGCATGTCTCTTACTAACTCCTTTTTGACCAAGGTGTTGATTGCCTCGAAATTCAAGTGAGAGAGCTTTTTTATGCCATAGCTTGTTTTGTTCTTTTGATGCCTTGGTGTAGAAGCAACAAATACCATCCTTATTTGTTGAGTCCAGGTCTCCAACAAACAAGCTTCCTTTTCTTGCTCCTTTCAGAGCAACTTTACCAGTTTTCTTGCTGATAAAAGTATATTCTTCTTTGTTGAATAAAACTTCAAAACCTTTGTCTGCAAATTGACTAACACTGAGAAGATTCACTTCAAGAACAGCTACCAGTGCTACATCATCAATGATAACATTTCCATAAACAATCTTGTCATATCCCATTGTGAATCCTTTGCTCTTGTCTCCAAAGGTCACCAAAGGGCCAGCCTTCTCCTCAAATTGTGATAACAGGGCCTTATCACCTGTCATATGTCTGGAACACCCACTGTCTACGATCCATATGACCTTCTTCATTTTGCCCTGCACACAATGAGTTTTAAGTGTGTTTAACTGATTTAGCAGAAGTAGAATGAGTTGTTTCAGATAGAATAGAATTCAATGATTGTTGTGCATTTTCCCTATTTGATGTAGACCTAATTTTTATTTCTTTAAGGTCTACTCTCTATTTGTGGAAACTCTTCATCACTTTTAAGTTGCAAGGGATGCAATCAAACTTTTCACAGAATGAGTAGGGATCATTTGCATCTGCTTCATTGTATTTGCAGGCTCCTTCAGCTGGCTTGCTAACAACCTTTTTACAAAGGTGAGTTAGGTGATTCACAGAGCCACATTTTTCACACTTCTTTCTTGGAGCATCTGCAACATAAGCAAAATTATTACTTTTATTTATCCCACTTTTCCCATTTCTATTTTTCTTTTTCTTTCTTGCATCTTCAGTTTTGGTTATTTTGACAGGTATCTTGGAACATTGGTTATCCATGAGCTTCACTTCAGCTTTGAAAGATTGAGTTGCTTCTGCATCTTTCTTCTCATTATCTTCATCAGCAATTTCTTGCTTGATAATCAACTCTTCTTCACTGAAGTTAACTTCAACATAGGTGAATCAACCTTTTTCAGGATTGTTGGAATATTTTCATTTTCTGTTGCTTTTCCTTTATCACCTACATTTTTCTTCTTGATGTTCAAGGCATCATAATCAAGACCAATAGCAATATTTGCACATGGTTTGTTTTTCTCATGATATTTTCCAACCAACTCAGATGCATTCTTGAAGGACTTCAACTTCACTTCATTCTTTTCTAGCTTCTCCCCTAGCACTGCTTCAATCTCACTTGCACACTTGAGCTTGTTCTTCAGATATGCATTCTCTTATCTCACAGCTTCAAGCTCTACCAGCAATAATTCAGCTGCTTGTTTCTCATTTTCAAGCTTCTCATTTATCTTTGTCAGTTTGCTAACTTCTTCATTAGCAGCAACCATACTTGTATGTATGTGAAACATTTTTGTGCTTATCTTCTCTACAGTTTCCATATATTGACTCACATTTAAATCAATGGTAGTGAGAGTTGGTGTTAGGTCACACACACTATAGAGGGGGTGAATACAGTGTATAATACAATCAAATCGAACTTTAATATCTTAAGTAACAGAAAACAAACTTTATTGAAACAATAAACTCTATTACAGTATGGAACTGTTACCTCTCAGTGATGAACAAATATTACGAGAGCTGCTAGGGTTACAATGAATAATCTTCTCGAATATGATAACACTTATAGTGTAAACCCTATGTCTGTGTTTATATACTACACAGTTACAAGATAATCGCTAATTGATATGGAATATAATTCTGCTTCCTAAAATATATCAATCAGATATCTTTTCTTCCAAGTATTCCATTCTTCACGGAACTCCTTCTTCATGCATATCTCTTCTTATGTTTATCTTGATCTTCTTTCCTTTAATCAGCTACTGTCCTTATCTGATCGTCCTTCAGCACTTAAGTTCTGATATCTAACTTCTGATGATTATCTCCTGATAATATAAGTACTGATATCCTTAAGTCCTGACTTCCAGTATAAGTACTGATCAACGATTAAGTACTGATTTGTCCTGTTAAGTAAGATCTGAAATCTAAACATAAATTATATTAGCCATGACATTATCAAATATATCTAACAGTTGGTACCTGTGATTTTGATGAGGATGACTCTCCTTGCTCCAAGGCCATTAGTGCATAATTTCCAACATCTTCATCATTATCAAAATCATCCCAACTTTTTCCCTCTGCAATATAAGCTTTACTTTGCTGTTTCTTCAGAAGAGCTTCATACTTTGCTTCCAGTTCAAGATAAGCTTTATCTTTCTTAGCTTCTTGGGTTTCCTGCATTCTGTAGCAAAATGGCTTAGTTCATCACAATTGAAGCACCTTACCTTTTATCTGTCAATAGATCCAGTTTTGTAACCATTATTGCTATCAGATGTGTACTTCCCTTTTTCTTTCCAGCTACTATCTTTGTTGAATGATTATCCTTTTACCCTTGAAGAATCTTGGATTCTTTACTCTAATGTTAGAGAACTTTTTTACCAGATAGGCCATTGACTGATCAAGCTCATCAAGTTTTATTTAAGGTGTAGAACTCATCTTCTTTCAATTCCAGAATGACTTGTTCTTGTGAATCATTTTCTATTTGCTCACTTGTTGAGGCAACTGGAGTTTGGGATCCTCGCTCATCATTAGAGGTCTGGCTTTCATTGACAATTAGAGAACTTGAACCATCTACAACATGCCCTTGACCAGTTCTTAATGATTTTCTTTGAATCATTTCTAACTCATATGTTTTTAAGATTCCATAAAGAACTTCCAGTATTTTCCTGCTTAGATCTCTCCCTTCTCTGATTGCAGAAATTTTCTGTTCCAAATGGTCAGGAAGTGTAAGCAAAAATTTCATATTCACTTCTTCAGCTTCATAGTATTTGTCATGGAGCTGCAAGTCATTTATCAGCTTATTGAACCTTTCAAACACATCAATGATACTTTCTTTTGGCTTGGCCATGAAACCCTCATATTGTGAAATCATTATCCTTCTTTGATTAGATCTAACTTCCTCAGTTCCCTCACAGAGTATTTCAATCTTTTCCCAGATCTGCTCGGCAGTGTAATAGTTGACAATGTTGTTGTACATTACATTGTCAAGTGACTCTATCAATATCAGCTTGCAAGCCACTATCCAGAGAAACTTACTCATTTTCAGGCTCAGTGTACTCAGAAGGGTCTTTTAGAGCATAATGAGCTGAAATGACCATGTCACTATCTGTTGATTCCTCAACTCTAACCATAAGAGTGAAGGGCCCATTTTTGAGAATCTGAATGTAGAGTGGATTGGTCATCCTGATAAACAACAACATTTTCTTTTTCCAAAGAGTGTAGTTAGCTTTATCAAAAGTAGGAATTTTGATGCTACTAATTTTCTGTGTATTCATTCGTCCAAGATCTTGAATCTGTTTACTTTCAGATTTTGCTCTGATACCACTTGTTAGGTAATGAATTACACACATAAGGGGGGGGGGGTAAATGTATTTTAGCGTTTTTATGCTTTTCTTGAACTATTTTGATTTTGAACGAAGTAAGGGGGTAAAATGTGTTATAACAGAAGTTAAACATGCAGCTATGAATAACATAGATCTTTCAAAACTCACTTAATTTTATATTAAAATTAAAAATGTTCTGCTACAAAATTTCTAGGCTCTTTGTTAATACTTGAGAGAAAATACAAGAATTCCTGATCTAATTGTTACATCTAACAAATGACCAGTGTTATCTTTATATTTTAGTTAAATGCTGGTTTACACAGTGTACAATAAGAGATGCTATTCACTTTAGTAAACTGTCACTAATCATTTCCAATTTAGGGAAATTATATCTTCCATTTCTGGCTTAGCATATCTTTGCATACTGTGTTAACTTTGATCTTCCTTTGTCAGTTAATCTTTACTCTTGATCTTGCACACTCTCCAAGCTGCTTTTTGTAGACTTGTCAATCCAACTGGTTGGATTATTTGTTGATTGTTAAACTTGGATATTGAGTTGGTCTGCATGAAAGAGATATGTCCTAAGTCCAATCATGTATGAGGATTTAGGAATAACTTTTATGTAATAAGTTCACTGAACATGACTCACACAGCTGAACAACTGATGGAGTTCACTCACGTGTCAACAGTTGTTCATATAGTGATAGTTGTACAAGTATCCTTAGACTTGAGGTCATCATAGTCATCTTGTGTACACTGAACTATGATTTGGTTTAGTTCTTAGTCTCCAGGGATAATTATAAGGGCTCTACTGGGTATAGAAATTTGTACACGAAGATAGTGTATGATCAATAAATGATCTACCCCTTCCAGTGAAGGAAGAGAATGTTCAATGCTGATCCACTTATGCTAGTTCAGGAATCTCTGGCCAGAGTGAATGAAATTAGAAAGGAGTTTCTAATTTACATTAAATAGAACTAAGCATAGTGAATGGGAAAGCAAATGATTAAATAAGATTGGCTTGACACAAGTTCCATGCCTTGTATTTAATCGTGACATTGCAGGGTAGAAGGAATTGATTGTATGGTAACTACTCACTGAATAGGTTCTTGGTATTCTAAGCAGTGAATTCGTATTATCCGGATAGTCGCGATATGCTGAGAAGTATCCCTCGCGATGTAGAATAAATATGATTAATTAATTAATCATATTTAATGAATTAGAGAATTTATATAAATAATGATAAAATAGTTTTATTATTATTTATTTCTACTACCGGCTTAATATTGAACCTACAGGGTCACACCATAAAAGAGAATGATTTAATGGTGGAAGAATTAATTAATAATGGCTGATAATTATTTATTTATGAAATAAATAATTAATTGGCAAATTTAATAATTGATTAAATGAGATTTAATTGATTATAAATTAATTAAGAAAAGGTTCTTAATATTATTAATTAAGCATTTAATTTTTGGAAATTAAATCAAGTGAGAGAATTATTTCTAAAGAGTTTAGAAAAAGGGTCAAGAATTAAAAGGTGTTTTAATTATTAGTGAGAATAATAAAGGGTTAATAATAATAATATTTTATGGAAAATTTTCAGCTGAAAATTTTGCCTATAAATATACTATTATAAACCCTATTTTTGCCTCAACCAAAAAGATTTACAAAACCCTAATTCTCTCCATCTCCTCCTCCTTCATTACATCATTTTCTTGGTGGATACCGTTGGAGTGCTTCACACTTGAGGAGCAGCTGCTAAGGATCTCCGTTCATCATTTTTGGATCGCCATTAAAGACCTCCATCTTTCCATTAACGTAAAGCTTCTTAAGGTAAACATACTGAACTACGAATTAAATATTATTTTTCGCATGGATCCTGGGGAGGGTTTCGGTTTTTTTAAGATTTAAATTTATGTTTTTCGCTGGTTTATGTGCTAAAACCCCTGCACTGCAAATTATACTTTGAGATTTTACCTCGAGATCTCCTAGTTAGGCATATAGAGGTCTTGACATCTCGATAAGTATATTGACTTATCGAGATCTCTAATTCCCCATGGATGATTTGACTTGTAGAGATCTCTAAGTTCTCTATAAGAGAATTTGGCTTGTCGAGATCTCTCAGCTGTCTTCACTTTGACTTTTCGATATCTCTGAGATCTCTAGTGACACTTTGACTTGTCGATATCTCAGAGATCTCTAGTGACATTTTGACTTATCGATATCTCAAAGATCTATAGTGACATTTTGACTTGTCGATATCTCAGAGATCTCTAGTGACATTTTGACTTGTCGATATCTCAGAGATCTCTAGTGACATTTTGACTTGTCTAGTGAAGAAATGGACCTGTCGATATCTCCAATCTTCATATCTTCAATTGGCTTGTCGATATCTCTCTGAGTTCTCTAGTAGCTTTCCTGACTTCTCGATATGTCATTTGGAGTTCTCGAATGACTTCTCTATAACACTAAATTTGTGACTTGTAGAGATCTTGACTTAGAACATTTTTCCCAAAACAGATTTCTTCAACTCCAAGCTTTTTTATAATTCTTCTGAGGCATGATCTTCTTGATCTTCTTTCAGATAGAATTCTTAGGCTTGATACTGTTAAAGAAAAAGACCCCAGTATGCTCCTTTGACATTTTTACAGACTTTAAATGTTACAAGTACATAATGCAAACTAAGATTACAATACAACTTACTTAGGGTTGTCAATTTGACTTATTCTTATTAAAGTATAGGCATGTCTTGCACAACAAGGTCATGCTAAATGCCTCATTAAAGGAACATGGTATCTTGCATGATTTTTGCATAACCCTCCTGAACAACTTTAATAACCGATTGAAAGACGTATTTGACTATCTGGAAATGGCTTTCAAGTGCAAAAGCTCAACAACAAAGGCCAATAATGTAAACTCCTCACATCCTTCCTACAAAATTATATTTCAGCAGCTTTTAGAAGTTTTAAGAACTTAGTTATCGATTCATCTGACTATACCACCACATGAATCTCAGGTTGTTTTTCGCCCATGTTTGGAATGCCAAAACCTTCAAATACCATTCTTTTAATATCACCACTTTTATCCCTTTGAATGTATTCATCTTCACACATATTATTATAAACATGCGATGTGCACGCATTCATGTATTCTTCTCCGTGAGAAGGTCCAATTTTTGTACCATTTCTCAAATCCAACTAAAATACAATTTGTATTGACAATATCCCTATCTTGATAATAGCGATTAGAAAAATCTCGACAAGGACAAATAATTTTTTCTGTGAGGGCTTTCCTGTATATGCGAATTCTAAAAAACTTTCGACTCCATTGACATACTCATCTGATGCTCTGTCATTACTATCAATCCAGTCCTTATTATTAACCTATATATACACAAAATATCAAGCATATACAAACAAAACAAAAAATCAAAAATAATAAACAGATCCTACACATGAACAATTAACCACATATATAAGACCCATAAACAAACATTACACATATAATACACCCCATATATATACATAATTCAAAATCAAGTGTGTATACATAAATATATAGATACATCATGACTGAAATCAGAGATAGAGAGAAAAAAATCAATCAGAGATAGAGTTAAAATCGCATCTGGTATGGGTCAATTGAAATGCTTCTACCGTGATTGAAATGGCTGATGTTGAATAAAATTCTAGGGAAACAAAAGAAAATAGCCTACGAGAAAATAAAATAAAATGAATAGAAGAAAATAAAATAAAAATTGGGAAAAACAAAAACCGGGAGGATCAGGGGAGGGGGGAAATGAAAATATTTCGTGGTTAATAAAAGTGAGTTAGTGGGAGAAACTAATATTACTTACAGGAAAATAGTGTCATGTCATATATACTGAACTTTATATACAATGGATACATTAGAGCCGACATATATATTATATCATATACGACGACTCCCATCTTGTGTCGTATCTAAATTTGGTGGGAAAATAAAAAAGTGGGAAAATATTTCAGCGAATAAGTACAACGTGTCTTATATGGTTTTTATATTTACTATGAAATCGATAAGATGTCGTATATAATATTATATACGACGGGCCCACACTAACCGTCGTATAAATTCGTCGCATAAAACTGTTTTTTAGTGAATTAAAAATAAACGATTAAGATTAAGTCTTATTAAAATAAGTGTATTCTTAATACAATCATAAAAAGGAAATGATTACATTATTTTACTACTATTCAAACACCAATTGCGATATAATATCCTAATACAATTTATAGATATAATATGATTAGAGATATAACCAATCATAAGCATACAAAACTTCTTATCCAAAACTTTAGTCATGTACCTTCAAAAGAATCTCAATCGATGATATGATATAATTAAAAATAGACGATGAAGATTATATCTTATTAAAATAAATATATTCATAATACAATCATAAATAAGAAATAATTATATTATTTTATTACTATTCAAACACCAACTGAAATAGAATATACTAACACAATTCTGGATTTGGATAGTATATGATTAGAGATTTAACAATCATAAATATAAAAGGATTGCGTTATTCAACTACTATTCAAATAACAAAATATGATACAATGAGACAATAATATATTGAATATGATTAGATATTCCAATGAATGTAGTTGTAATTTAATTTCACATTCATATATTTTTCGATAACTACATATTTATTGCAACAATATTACAACAAATTATCAAAAATAAAAATAATATTTTAACAACATCAGGAATAACAATATATGTGTATTCAAGGGTTGGCTCAGTTGGTTAAAGAAATGATAACTATCCTCTTCGTCACATGTACGAATCCCACGCTAGGAGAATTTATGATTATGCATCTTGAGTCAGAGCCCGTGGTTTGCAGGCTATTGCGTGAGTCCCGTGTGGTTTATCCGGTGCGCACCCGAAAAGTAACGGCTGCGGGTTCCCTACGATTAAAAAGAATTATTTTTTTCTAAAAAATTAATAAAAAATAAGATACAAACCGTACCGGCAGGTAGTATACGTTTACTATTTACACGTATTTCGAGACTTCTATAAAGTATCGTTTCATAATATTTTTTTTAATTTTTTTTTGAATAAAAGTTTAAATGTTTTTGTTTAAACATAAAACATTTTTCAGAAAAAAAATTAAAAAAGTATATTAGAAGTTATGCTTTAAAATAGTATTGAAAATCGTACTAAAAATTATTATATAAAATTAAATGGTATAGAGGGAGTAACGGTTTTGATAATTTCTCAAATTATTTGTTCGATACGAGCAGTTAAAAATGAGGGTAAACAGTTTGAATGGTCACTTGAAAAATAATAGGCGGACGCCAAACACATCATATACAACACGCAGTATAACACACACTTCACTACCTTTACTCTCCCCTCTTTCCCGGAGAGATTATACATATCGAATCACATATACGAGACTAACGAGAGAGAGAGGGGGAGGGAGGTAGGGGGAGAGAGACAGAGGGAGGGAGGGAGAGAGAGGGGGAGAGAGAGAGTTATACAAGGGAGCCAAAAAAGGCCCAAATTTAGCTAGGGTTTTAAAAAAAACACCCCCACTTGAAAATCAATGTGTATTTGCACGTATTCTGTTTGAAAAGTGTGATATAATTGTTTATAGGGGCTTTGATTTGGTCTCAAAATGGACGGAAGGAGAATAACAGCGACCAGGAGGCCTTGCTGTGGACGTCGAGTGGTTGCGAAGAAACGACAGCGTAGCGGTGTAGATGGGTTTGTTAACAGTGTTAAGAAGCTACAAAGGCGAGAGATCTGTTCCAAACGTGATCGATCTTTCAGTATGAGCAATGCTCAGGAGAGGTTTCGGAATATTCATTTGCAGGTACGCCCTTTTTATTTTATTTGGAATCATTCATTGGATTTTTATTTTTTTAGTTATCGTGTCTGAGTTAATTTCGAGTGGTTGTTAGATTATAGATGCGGAAATGTAGATGTTGAGTTGTTTGACTAGCATTCATTCTAGATCAGTATCTTGGTTGTATGAAATGTTGTAACTGCTTTAGTTTCTTTAATGCGTAGATGTTCTAGTTTGATTGAATGATTACCGTAATGACTGTGATGTGTGTATTACGAAATTAGTGCAACTTTGAGATCAATGTTTGTTATGGTGATATTTAATTTAAGATACTTCAAAATGAAAAGGGTAAAAATGAAAATGGCTTCTGTTAGATGCTAAATAATGACATTTATTTTGCTATATAATTCATGTCTTGTAGTGTTTGTTACCTAGTAGCTTACGCAACATTTACTAATCCTTAGTGTATCTTTGTTGTTGTGAATTTGTGATTCGTATTCTTTCCTCCTCGTTGGGACTTGGGAGACCTTAGTGTAGTAGTGATTCTTCTGGGGTTTGATCAACCCTAAGTCATCTTTGCTTTGTTTTTAATCTCTAATTCCATCTTTATTAAATTTGTCTTGTATCAGAATTCAATAATAATTTCTTGTAGAAAGTCATTTAGGAACCAGAATGTTTAAATTTTATTTTCTTTAATAGCAAAGTAGCTCTGAGTGGGAGGCTATTGGGTTAATTTTTCTTCTACGCATCCTGTTTAATGTGCTTGTTTGCTGGTTTTAAAATTTGTTGAAATTAAGTGGATCTTTAGGCTATTAAGTGATCTGGTAGATATGCTCCACAGAGGTATATGTTTATGTGGATGCAATCACGTGTGATCGACACAAAATGTTTCTCCCTCTGTCCCCTTTTACATGTCTCTCTTCAAAATAAATTGTTTCTCTTAATACTTGTCCTCTTCCTTCAAAAGAAATTTATTGACAACTTTCGAAAACTATTCTTACAAATACTACTTCCAAGGTCTGACTCTTTTAAAAGTTATTTGTATCATCTTTTTTCAATGTAATTATTATAGTTATATATAGGAAAAAGATATCTAACTCCTTTTGGTTCTATTACGGTATTAAAGTTTCATATTGGAGATGTTGTGGTTAATGGCTACCTTGAAGTATATGTTTGGTTATGATTTCGGCAAGCTTAAGTGTTGGCTATGATGCTATGTTATAATTTTATTTCTACACCAGGAGGAATATGATACCCATGATCCGAAGGGGCATTCTTCTTTGGTGCTACCATTTCTGAAGAAGCGGTCAAAAGTTATTGAGATTGTTTCTGCACAGGATATTGTCTTTGCTCTTGTGCAGTCTGGTGTTTGTGCTGCATTTAGCCGAGGTGATTTGTCTAATCGCACGATCATCAGACATGTGTTAGAATTATAGTTCATGTGAAAGTGATGTAAACTTAACATATAAAATGCTGGATGCAGAAACCAATAAGAGGATATGCTTTTTGAATGTCAGTCCCGATGAAGTTATTCGCAGCTTGTTTTACAATAAAAACAACGATTCCCTCATCACTGTTTCAGTTTATGCATCAGACAACTTCAGCTCCTTGAAATGCAGAACCACGAGGATTGAGTATGTGAATTATTCAAACTGATTTTGTAAGTGTATTTTGAGCTTCTTTGTTTTCCTTTATACTCATGTACTTCATATACGGTGTCAGATATATTCGACGAGGTAAACCAGATGCTGGCTTCCCTCTCTTCGAGTCCGAGTCACTTAAATGGCCCGGCTTTGTCGAGTTTGATGATGTTAATGGGAAAGTACTCACATATTCTGCAGAGGATAGGTAATAATAAACCTTTTATCGCTTAATCTTCTGCACTCTATCAATTCCATAATTTGCACCATACGCTCCTTGACTTACTGAAATTTGATGGATGGTTTTCTTGTTATCAGCATCTACAAGGTCTTTGACCTTAAAAACTATACAATGCTATACTCCATCTCGGATAAAAATGTACAAGAAATCAAAATAAGGTGAGCTATTTCTCCATCACTGCCACAATAGTACCTGAAAGAATGTGTAGAAGTTATTAATGCTGTCTTCCATTTGATTTGGTTCTTTTTTTGTTACATGTACATTATAAAAGCTCATATTGTATCACTGTTTAAATTGTAAGTTTTTACCCATCGATCTGCAATTTAAATATTTTTTGTCTGTATCCATTTTTCATTTCAATTTCAAGCTAATAATGATGTGGATTAAGTAAAATACTTGGTTTTGTACTCCCTCTGTTTTTTTATTTGATGTTTTGAATTTTGGCACACATCTTCATATGCTTTAACTATATGGCTAAAATTAATCTTTTTTAAATTTTCCTTTTGTAAATAAAAATATATAATCCAAATTTTAATTTACAAAAAAAGTTCATCAAAAATAATAATTACTATGTCGTCAAAAACACCTAAAGATGTGTGCCAAAAGTCAAAGCGTCAACTAAAAAACAGAGGGAGTACCTTCTTTTTCCGGTATATTGCTAAAGTAAAAGACTTGAAAGTTGTAAAGTTGGTTCTTTGTCTGTATTGCAGTGACCCCTAATTGGTGATATTTTTTAATGAGTTCTTACCTGAATAAAGGTCATGATTTTTTAGGAGTATTAGGGTTGCAGTTTGAATTTAGTGAATTAGGAATTATGCAGAACATCTTTGCAAGATTTAGAGAATAGCTTAGTGTGGACGAACTGTATCTTATTATATCCCCGTGAAGTTTCAGTATGTATCTTCAATAGTTGAATAAAAGAATAAAAGTTCAGTAAGCTCTAGATCAAGTAAATTAATTTTGTTGTAGTATTCTATAATGCTCTAGGAAGTTTGGGGGAAACTCACTTGTTTATCCCAGGTAATGTGGTTGAACAGGCTTCTTTCTCTCTGTCTCATTAAGTCTTGTTTGCATGTCGTAAATCATACTGGTCATCAAATTAACATGGTCTTCATTCCGTATAATTTTAGTGCCAAGTTACTGGTTTTGAGTATTACTGAGGGGTTCTTGTATATTAATTTGTTTAATTTTTGTAGTATTATTCAATGTGTTTACAAGGATAAATAAGTTTATAATTTTTTTTAACAGTTGATTGTATATTTTTCATAATTGTTGTGTATATTTTTTTTGAAATAATTAGTTTGTTGTATATATTAATTTATAGGGTCCTTTTTGCTGCTTATATATATGTGCAACCTTTGACATATTCTGTTCTGACCAATAGCCCAGGAATAATGTTGTTGATATTTACAAAAGCAAGTGGTCATGTACCTCTAAAGATTCTTTCAATTGAAGATGGATCTGTCCTGAAATCTTTCAATCATCTTCTTCATCGCAACAAAAAGGTGGATTTTATTGAGCAGTTCAACGAAAAGCTTCTCGTCAAGCAAGAGAATGAAAACCTACAAATTCTTGATGTATGCGTCTTTTTTCATGTTATATACTCCCTGTGTTTTCTTTTATATGTCGTTTGACTTTCTTGCACACAATTCTAAGTCCTTTGACCGCATAGATAAAATAATATTTTTTAAAATTTTCTTTTTCTAAATTAAAGTTTTAGTTATATATTTTTATTTACAAAAAGAAAAAATTAAAAATTATTATTTTAACTATGCGGTCAAAGCACTTTGAAATGTGTGTACAAAAGTCAAACGCCATATAATAAAAACGGAGGGAGTATTATATAAATTATAAAGTGCTCGTCTGGTAATTGAGTCTATAAAGCGCTTGTCTGGTAATTGATTTTAACTGCTGACAATTATGTTAAGCAGGTACGGAATTCTGAGCTAACGGAAGTCAGCAGAACTGAGTTTATGACTCCATCAGCATTTATTTTTCTATATGAAAACCAATTGTTTCTGACGTTCAGGAACCGAACAGTGGCTGTCTGGAACTTTCGTGGGGAGCTTGTGACATCATTTGAGGACCACCTTTTGTGGCATCCTGATTGCAACACTAACAACATATATATCACCAGCGACCAGGATCTTATTATATCTTATTGCAAAGCTGATTCCGATGACCCACTGCTAGAAGGAAGTGGTAAATAATTAGAGAATCGTGTAGGTTACAGTTATAAATCCTAAATGGTGGTTACTAGTTAAACACGAGAACTGGCTAAAGGCTGGTGAAAACTTAAATGAGTTCTACGACTTATTAAGAATAGATAGTAATAATTAGAATGCATGTGGTGTTCAGTAGTATAATGATCTGGTTCACGTGATATCCATAACCTTTAGATGCAACTTAATCCCTTGTCTAAATGTTAACAGTAGAATGTGCAACACATTCAGGAATTTACTGGTATGATACTAGAACAATGACACTAATCTGGGGTTGTGGGGTGTCTACCCAGGCTTAGACCCTTTCTAAATGTATATATATTGTCATAGTTTGACACAATTAAAAATTGTTGATGGGATCGAAGATGATTTATTGTTTCAAAATTATTTTATATTATTACCTTACATTTATATAATATAATAAAACTTTAAGGTTAGGTTTGTAATTTTAACTAGATTGGTGTCCAAAGCGACGTTTAATAAGGAAGAGATGGAGTAGTACTGGTTAATGTTAGTGCAAACTCTGTTATGCCCTTTGCATGAATTCAATGACATTCAAAATATTCTTGCAGCTGGTTCGATAAACATCAGCAATATCTTGACGGGGAAATGCCTAGCCAAGATAAAAGCTACCAACAGCCTTCAGCCCGATGATTGCAATTGCAGTAGCAAGTGTAGTGGAATTCAATGCAACTCTAGTAAGAGGATTCGAGCTTCTAGGACTACAAGCACAGTTGCAGACATTACTGCGCTTTTCTATGATGAAGAACGGAATGAAATATACACTGGTAACAGGATTGGCATGGTTCATGTCTGGTCTAACTGAAGCTGCTCTTTTGTGCTCCCTTCAGATTTTATGAAGGACTACCCAGCTGGTCGAATTGACCCTCAGGCCCAGATTGGGAGCAACCTTGAGCAAATCCTTTTGTTAAAGTTGATTCAAAGTTGTTTTGTGTCTTAACTGTTCCATGCCCTTGTAGTTTACATAGCACCCTCTCTCCCCTCCCCCCTATTAGGTGGATGTCTGTTATTTCTCTCTATTTACCTGGGCATATAAGGTGTTTTGCAAGTTGATATGTTAAAATTAACTAACTGTAGTAGATGTGCTTGTGAAAATGGGGCTTACTATTTGAATGGAGTTTCATATGACTGGTTATGCAACATTTGCAAGTAGTCTGGGGATTTGTCTGTCCATAGGAATGTCGTTCGCATGATTACTGTCCTTTTTAAAAGTATTATTTCAAATTTGGCAAAATTGAATAATAGTTAAAAAAAACATTGTTATTTATGTTCAATCTTGGAAATTGGTCGGAGCTAGAACTACAGTATACAATTTCAAGCCAACAAATTCGACTACAGTATTAGTAAATAACTTCTCTCTAATCCTGACCCTTAATTTGTTAAATAAAACTAGGTTTTTAAAAAAAGTTATCCAACCTTGGCCTAAATTTTCTTATTTATCTGCTGATTATAATTACTCTAACGATCAGAAGTTCTCGCCAAGGACTGAGCAAAAACCTATTTAAAACCGAAATCGAAGTAAACTGGAAAAAAATCGATCCGAAATTGAAACCGAAAAAGAAAAGACCAAACCGATTTAAATGGTTCGGTTCCGATTATCTTCTAACCGAACCGAACCAGTTACTAATATTAATATATAAGTAATATATTTTACATATATAATATATATTATTTATGAATTTTCTAAAAATTATAATAGTATTATCATATTATAAAATCAATCGGTATAGAGTATTATGCCTGGTGAGTTTAGGTTCAGTACTGTTTGAACTAGTTTTTAAATAGTAATTCACACACTGTAAACAAATTAGTCATACTTTCATGCATGTAATGAATCTGTTACAACTAACAACACAAAATGTGTAAGAAACTATAACTCTAATAAATAATTTACTGAGATCTTAATATTAGTTTTGCACAGCTCAATTTGACACCATTTTGTAGTTGACTAGAGATAATTACACAAACATGGGAAAACCGGGCAGAAATATTACATTTCTTTAATTTTACTTTTGCGGGTTTTTAACAAATGCCAGACAAAATTCACTTGCTTTTGTAATTCAATCATGCCAGATCGTAAAACATAAAATACGTCCTTGGAGTTATTTATGTTAAACTACAATATAATATAATTTAATTTCATATTTAATCGGTTTTGTAATCGGAATTAAACCGATTACAACCGAACCGATATTTTTTAAACCGAAATCGAATCCGAATCCGAACCGGCGGTTGCGGTTTTGGATTTTAGAAACCGAATATATATGATTGTAGTTCCGGTTTTAGGCGAAAACCGAGCCGAACCGGCCCATACTCTCACCTACTCACCATGATATGTAGGAAGATACCCAGGCATAATAAAGATACATGAATGGTTGGGAAACAATTGTTAGTAAATTCTGAACAAGAACTTTGACCTTGACGCTCGAATCCCTGCTACATTTGTATTGCTCGAATCTGCGTTGTATTGGATAATTGTCAATAGAGTTCAAGTACACTTTGTTGTTAGAGAAAAATCAAGGGTACAATCAGTTCCACAGCAGAAGAATGTACCTAAAAGAGAACAGGACATATATCTCAGTAGAATGTACTTCAATTCCACACATTTGACTTGAAATATACGCAAGCAAATCTCCAAATATCCTATTTATTCGTGCCATTAATATGCAGATTTATAATTCGAATTGCCACTAAAAGTCAATATCAGTGCAGAATTCTCTTGGTCATCCGAATTGTGTAGCAGTACCAGAAAAACTCACTTTAAGTTTTAAGAGGTTTCATGGTGCAGTCCAAATTGAACTCTGCAAGTAGCTCAATTACCTAGGATTATGGCCTGTGGACTTCCAAACTGAATACTAAGCCCCGCCAATAGCTCAACAAATTTCAGATTGATTGGTTAGATTTTATTTATTTATTTTTATTTTCTTTTTAATTTTTCTAAGGAAAACTTGTTTCATTAATTCAAAACATCAAGCCAACAGGAGGAGGAGACGTAAATAACCTAAGGCAGCCATATAAAGAAGGAATCTTTGCCATTTCATTGGGAACCTTGTTTGCAGGCGGTTCTGGAATAAAATTAAGGTTTGTTAGTATTTAATGGTAGGGCTTGTGTGCTTCAAACTTTATGGTTGTTCTCGCGGTGGGGATTGACTGTTCTCGCAAGATACCTACGTATCTCTATGTTGTAGAAAATCAAGCCGAAAATGTAGTTTTAGGTTGAGGGGGTAGAGCCCTTGTGTTGGAGACTTGGTGGACAAGTCTCCAACATAGATGATTATTAGGACTCCTGTAAGGTGAGGGATTCTAGATCCTTCGTTATAGGAGTTAGTGTCCATGTTGGACGTCATGTCTCTCTTCTTTCAGCCGTATTGGGTCTAGTCCATGAACAACTCATGTCCGTGGACCTTGACGACCTCTTCTCGTGGGCCTTAACTACTTGGGTCATCTTTAATCTGTTACGAGCGTAAACCAGCCTGGTTTGTATCAAGTTTTGGACAAGAATTTCAAACATAATTAATGTGACATTTAATGTGTCTTTACGATGTATTTTCTATCCATATCATTTTTTTTATTTTTTTTATCGTACGTAATCCGCAGCCGCTACCTTTCGGGTGCGCACTAGGTAAACCCTACGGGCTCACGCAATAGCATGAAATCACATGAACCAAGGTAAACCATATCATTTGCCCCTAACTTCTGTGGAAACTACTTGAGCTTCCGTGGAAGTTATAATAGTATATTTGCGACTCGTGGTACTTTCGGCCCTTCATAGGTATCATCCTTTCATGGTTATTGTCGTTTTATCGTAAAGTGTGTAGCGACCTACATGTTTACAATGACTTATATTCTTAGTGTGAGTATACACACTTAGGGCCTTTGCATAGGCTATCTGAATATTGTTTGATACTAAACGGTCCTTATCGGGACTAAAAAGCGAGCGTTTATCACCCCTCAACCTTCGTCAATGTTAATTATAGGGTGAAAGGTGTCAACATGCCCTAATCGGGGCCAATCGGCCCTAAACAGGGCTAATTTCAATGTTCAAGCTGTTAATTAGGCTTAAAATAGCCTACTTTAAAGCTAAAGTACGCTATTTGGACTTAATCGAGGCCAATCTGCCCTAATTGGGGCTGTTTTTTCTTAATCAAAGACTAATTAGTATGCACAAGCCACTAATTATCCCTAATTCACACTAATCACGTGCGTGAATAAGTTAAACAACCCTAAACAGGGATAATTATGTTACACAAGCCACTAATTACCCTTAATGTAGGCTAATTACATGTAATATACACTAAAAGGCCCTAAACGGGGCTAATCTTCACTAATCAGTCCTAAACTGGGCTAAGTTTAAAATCCTGAAAATTTAAAAAAAAATAGATTTTTTTCCAAAAAGTTTCATAGGAGGGTCACCGGAAATCCTCCAGGAGGCCCTGGACCAACCTCCCAAGAGGTTCTGGTCGGCCAAAGTCTCCCATGTGGAGGACTCGACCCCTTCTAGTTGTCTGGGAGTGAATCTCCTTTTGACTGGTAGGTGAACGTCCTGATTTTTTTTAGCAGGAGGTTCTACTCGGCTCTAAGCCCTCTATGTGGAGGACTCGGCTCCTCCTGCTCTTGGTCGGCCATGGAGCCACCTCCATGGTGGTCCTGGTCGGCCGGGTCATGGTGCATCTCGAAACTTTTCTGTTCTGGTTCTCGTGAACAGCTCTGTACTTGTTCTAGTGAACTTTCTGCTCTTATTTTAGTGAACGTTCTGCTCTTCACGAAACTTGTTCTCGTGGACGTTTTAGCCTTCGTGAAACTTGTTCTCATGAACGTTCTAGTCTTCACGAAACTTGTTCTCGTTGAGTGCCAAATTTTCAAAAAAAAATTCAAAAATTTCTTAGGAGGGTCACCAGACATCCTTCAAGATTCCCTGAACTAACCTCACAGGAGGTTCTGGTCGGCCAGAGGCCTTGATGTGGAGGATTCGGCCCCTAGTTCTCTTGGTCAGCCACAGAGCCATCTTGGTGGTCCTGGTCGGCTGAGAGGTGAACGTTCTCCGAATGTATTTTTATTCATCCCCGTGAACGTTCTAAGCTTGTTATGGTGAACATTCTACTCTTTTTTTGTGGACGTTCTACTCTGATTTTAGTGAACGTTCTGCTCCTGTTCTCGTGAACGTTCTACTCTTCACAAAACTTGCTTCTCAGAACTTTACCGCAATTGAGTCGTGGATATAGATGGCCATTGATGTTGGATTAAGAGCATTACCTTGCTCTAATCTTCAAGGTTTTTATTGATCTTTGTGATTAGAATAATTAGTAGCCGAATTAAGACTAATGACTTGTGTTTAGCCTTGATCAAGATTTTCTTGGAGGAGTGATACGATAAGCGACTTTCTCCATCGCTTTGTTCATTTATTATGTCATTTCCTCTCAGTTCTTGATCATTTTTCCTACCATATTTCAATCTTTTTTCAAGCGATACCTGCTAGCGCGAACCAGGCAGAGTGTGACATGTTATGGAAGGTACCTCTTATCCTATAAAAGAAGATGAGAAGTGCTCATTTTCATTCAGACTTTCATTTCTCAACTCCTCCCAATTTTTCTTAAGATCGTAAGCTCTCAACTTCCCAAGTGTTTTAGGATGTCTCAAGGTCCTTACAACAAGCCTTTCATCTCGGATAAGGAAGCTATGCACAAGCGAGCCACGATTCTGTCACCAAAAGGTATAACTTTCGTTTCTCCCTACTCTCTTAATCTTTGTTCCAATAGCCTAAAGAGCATGCTAGATGAGCGGGGCGACGAGTATCCGAGCACCGTACACTTTGATGCGTTCAAGCATAAGAGCCTGCACGATGAAAAGGATGTTGATGAGATTCAGTCAAGTTACCCTCTGGCCTGACTGTTTAGAGGTTTGCAAGGCCAAGTCCGATGAAAGGACGTGCAACCTAAGTACCACCATATTATATATGTATAAGGCAGCATTGAAATCCGTGCTAAGGTTCCCACTGCACCCTTTTATTCCCAAACTCCTTGCCGAGCTGAAGGTTCACCCGTGCCACATTTACCCCAACGGACGAGCCTTCATTATTGTTTTCATTTTAAGGTGAAATAACCTCGGTATTCCTTTAAGTGTTTCGATAATTCGAAGCATATTCATGTTGAAGGCATCCCCTTTCTCCAGGCCCAACTGGGTTCTATTGCAACACATGCCCTGTGTTCCTCATATTGTGAACACTCACTCTATTCACGACTCGATCCATCAGTGAAATAAAAAGTTTGTGGTCTTGAAGTGGAAGGAAGGTGACTGGGGAGTATATTTCATACGTGATATCAGCTGTCTCGTAGACATTGCTCACTACATTCTTCACCTCATATATGCTGAGTTCTACGATCATGACCGTCTTATTGACGATGATGGATAAACCCCTTATTAGGTGTTTGTTAAGGAGACAAAGCCCGTGAAGGCCAACATTAACAGCCTCTCTAAAGAGGGTATTCATTTTTATTCTACCTCAAACTTGGTTAAGTTTTTTCTTATATCTATCTTCCCTTTATTTTATTTTAACTCTTGAAGCCCTGGATGTACTGGCTGACAAGAGTGACATGGTCACTGGAAGGATGGTTAGGGAAGCTACCAAGCAGGTTAATCACATTCCCAAAGTCCCGGCGTTCCTTGACGCCTCTGGCTCCAGAACGAAAAAGGTCAAGGATTCAGATGGAAATGTAAAGATTCCCTTCGAACCTTCGTGGGGCATATCTACCAATGACTCGGTGTTCGGAAGTTCGACCTTTGCTCTTCAATGGTCCAAGAATTGCATTACTCCCCCAGACCTTGTTCATGTCTCATCGGGTGAGAAGTTACTCGAGGCCAAAGTGTTAGGGGCTCACGCCTTGTATCAGGTACTCTTAACTTATAATTTTTTTCGTTCAAGTGTACTTCTTTTAGTGAATTTTCTTCAGAATTTCCACAAAATTTTCATAGGAGGGTCACAGGAAGTCCTCCAGGAGGCTCTGAACCAACCTTCCAGGAGGTTCTGGTTGGCCAAAGGCCTCCATGTGGAAGACTCGGCCCTTCATGGTCTTGGTCGGCTGGGATCAGACCTTTGTGGAGGTCCTGGCCGACCGGGACTCTCAGTGTTGGGGACTGGGCCCTCTAGAGTCTTAGCGGGTCTTAGTCTCTTACCCCCGTCTTCCTTGAAGTTATCCTTTTTTATGACTTCTCTTTCTGTTTTCTTTTCCAGGCCAATGCCTACTTTGCTGCATCTTCTACATAAAGCATCAAGATAAGGAGCAACTACACAACACTGGAAGCCTCCATAAACAAGATGAAGATCTCTTCAGAAGAGTGGGAGTCTAAGGCATATCATGCGGAGGATAATGCCTCTCTCCTTGAGAAGAAGCACCCCAAGGAGATGAAAATATGATGATGAAGTGGATGAAGCTCGTGAATGTGTATCATGGATCCCAAGAGTTTCTCCAAATGATGGATGATCATGATGATCAGATGCGTCCTGTGTACCTGGCTATAGGATGGAAATAGGGCGTTAAGGATGTCCATGGACTGTATGCAGACATGGTTGACCCGAGCCTTTTCACTTGCCCTTGGGCAGCTCCTGTGATGGATCCACCCGGACAGGCCTCCGGGTCCGTATTCGAGACTTCCTTCCAGCAGTCCTTATCCAGCTCGAGTCGCGGGGGTTCAGGTTCTAAGGGCAAAGGTCTTTCAAGAAGCCCTAGCTCCAAGGCAGCTCTCTACGGGAAGATCCGGGAGCCGGTTCTAAGGTGGCGGTAGCTCTTTCTTCGGGTCTGGTTTAAATGAAGATGGTGAATAAAAAGAGGACGAGGTCGCTTAGAGGGAGGGGAATGAAGAGGAGGTGGAGGAGGATTCTTCAGGTGATTGACTGTGATAGCCTTGCATACCTTTAGATGCCACATGTGGCTTTTTATTAAGATTTTATTTATTTGAACTCTTATGGTTTGTAACCTAACTGATGACTAATTTGTGATCCTTCGGGATCTTATTTATACATCATTTAGTTTGATTTCATACTTGTCTTTTATTTTCAGCATTTGGTCCTTCGGGACTTGCATTCTTTAGATACTCGTACTTAAATAAATTGGTAGACAAGATGATAGAAACAAACTTGCATAAATAGATAATATCTTTGAAAAATGGGTTCAACTCTTATATAAGATGGTTTCATCAACCTTATCTGTATATGTACTACTAAGTACTAGGAACATGTTATGAACGTCCTAAAAATAATAAACCTTCAGGTTTGAAGCGTGCCAAGTGCGGGGCACTTCATCACCATTCGAGGTCTCTAACTTGTAGGATCCTCATTCTAATATTTTCCTGACCTTATAAGTCCCTTCCCAGTTAGGGGCTAGTTTTTCTCTCTCCCCAACTCCCGATGCCTCAATCTTCCTTAAGACCAGGTCTCCTTATTGAAAGAACATTTCCTTAACCCTTCTATTATAATAGAGAAAGGCTCTTCATTGATGCTCCGCATTGCGGGAATTGGCCTCATCTCTGACCTCGTCAATGAGATCGAAAGCGAGCTTCATGCCTTCTTCATTAGTTTTTAGTCCATAAGTTTTGACCGTAGGTTGTCTATAGGTAATTTCTAGGGGTACTATAGCTTCGTCTCCATACCAGCATGAACGGGATAACTTTAGTCGTCACTTTTTAGGTGGTACGTTATGCCCAGAGTATAGACAACAACTCGTCCACCTAAGTGTTCCTCAAGAGTTTGACCCCTTTCTTAAGTCCATCAAGGATGATTTGATTAGAATCTTCCTCCTGCCCAACCGAGGTGAAGCGAAGCTCTATATTGTCATTGCCAAAATATTCCTTGAACTCTGTATTATCAAATTATCGTTCATTATCCATGACAAGGATGTGTGGGATACCAAACTCGCATATCATATTTTCCCAGAAGAATTGGGTAATTTTTTTGGTGGTTATCTTGGATAGTGCCTTAACCTCAATCCACTTTGTGAAGTAGTCTATGACTACCGTAATGAACTTCCTCTGTCCCGATGCCACATAAAATGAACCAAGTATATCCATTCCCCACATTATAAAAGGAATGGGTGTGCTGATGGATGTAAGCCTCTATGGGGCTGTCATACTATTGGAGCATGCCCCTGCATCTGTCGTATTTCTTTACATAAGCCTTTTTACCGGCTAACATTGTTGGCCAGTAGAACCCCAATCGGGTTATCTTGTGAGCGAGGGCCCTGCCCCCAAGTGTTGTCCACAAATCCCCTCATGGGCTTCTAAAAGGTGAGATTTGATTAGATCTGTCCAACAACTTGTCAAACCAGCTGGCGATATTAAATTTATGACATGTATGGTAGGGGTCTTCAGGACCTGGAAGTAAATACTTCTAGGGTAGTTCTCAATTTCAGATGAGTCAAACTTAGATAGGGCATCAGTCGTAGTGTTCTCCTCTCTCAGAACATGTTTAACATACCATACATCAAACTGAATCAGTATTCCCTTTACGTCTCTCATGTACTTTGCCGTTGTATCATCCTTGGCCTCAAACTCTCCATTGACTTGAGCAACCACGAGTCTCGAATCTCCATAAATCTTAAGATTTTTGGCCCTCATGGCTCTAGCCAAGCCTAAGCCGGCTATCAAATGTTTGTATTCTGCTTCGTTGTTCATAGTTGGGAAGTCCAACTTCAAAGTATACTCAATCACGAACTCTTTGGGGCTTTTCCAGACTAGGCCTGCACCACTAGATTTTGTTTTGGATGCTATGTCAAATTGGAGAACCCAATACTCTTTCAGAGTCACACCTTCATCTTTCTCCTTCTCTTCCCCTTCTGGGGTTACTATCTCTTCCCCTCGACTTCTTGGCCGCTAGTGATACATTCGACCACGAAGTCTGCTAAGGCCTGAGCCTTGATGGTTGTTTGAGGCTTGTACTTGATGTCAAATTTTTCCAACTTAATCGCCCACTTGATGAGCCTTCCACTTGCTTTCAGGCTATGAAGAATGTTCCTTAAAGGTTGGTCCGTCAGGACTTTGATCTTGTGGGCCTGGAAGTATGGTCTCAACTTCCTCGAGGTTGTGACTAGGATAAGCGCAAACTTCTCAGTGGTGGAATAGTTCAACTATGCTCTGTGGAGTACTTTGCTCACATAGTAGACAGGCTTCTGGAGTTTCTATTCTTTATCAGGACTACACTCACGGCTTGTTTAGATACTGCGAGGTATAAGTATAGGATGTCCTCTGGACTAGGTTTGGCCAGTAATGGGGTCTCAGACATGTACTTCTTCAGATGTTCGAAGGCCTCTTGTCTCTCAGTTGTCCACTCAAAATTCTTCACCTTCTTCAAGGTTTTGAAAAAGGGCAGACATTTGTCTCTAAACTTGGAGATGAACCTCCCTAGAGCTGTGATTTTTCCGGTCAGTTTCTGAACATCCTTGATGGAGTGTGGTGGATCCATTTTTAGGATGACTTTGATCTTGTCGGGGTTGGCCTCGATTCCCCTCTTCGAGACCATGTGACCTAAATTTTTTTCAGACCCAACGCTAAAGCATACTTGGTAGGGTTTAACATCATTATTTGGTGCCTTAATACTTTGAATGCCTCTTGGAGGTGATTAGTATGATTGACCTTGGCTAGGATTTTGACTAACATGTCATCAACATAGACCTCCATGGTCTTTTAGATTAAATGGGCAATTTTTTTTTACCAATATCTGGTAGGTAGCTCCTGCATTCTTAAGTCCAAAAGCCATAACAAGATAACAAATGATACCAAAGTCAGTTATGAAAGATACCTTGTAAAGGGTTTCGTGCACATAAACACAACAGAAACGATGTACAATTAAATTAAAATCAGAATAAAATTGAAACCCTACACAAGATCCATGTGAAAATAGATATTTAATTCGTAGTAAGAATCATTACCTTAAAGAAGTTTTAAAAATTCATTAATGGAAGAATAATGGAGTTCCAAACCTTGTTGAATCACCACGTATCCCGCTCTCGTGATCTACGCTCTTCGGTATTCACACAAACGCTTTTCTTGAAGGATTGATGTGTACTAGCACATGAAAACTCCATCTCTAACTCTCTTCCTCTTTCTCCTTGAACGGCTGGAGTTTTGTAAACCATGTATCCTCTTATATAAATCAGCCTCAAAGAGTTATATAGAGAGAATAATGAGTTTTATAATATAATCTAATTATAATTAATACTAATACGAAATCCCAATTTATTATTTAGTTAAGTCACACTTAATTAATTAATAACTTATTTCGAAATTAGTTTAAGTAATTTCTCTATTTTATTTATTTAATTAATTAAGCCATACTTAATTAATATCATAAATAAAACAAATACTTATTTAATTTAAATTCATAATTTAAATTATTTCTCCTTCAAGCGTTCTTTTTGTGTGACCCTGTAGGTAATTATTACGTTGACAATAATTTTAATATCTCATATTAAAATTATAAACAATGAGCGACATCTAGTAATACATCATTGCTACCCAAGTAATAATAATTAAATCAATGATTCGATTAAACCTTTTGTGATAATGTACAATGTAATATAATCCCTTTAACCACATATTATAGATTAAACTAGAGGCATGTAATGTGTCATCCTCATCATAGTTTAATCCAGGTTTTCTTGATCAATGAGTAGACTATCATATCAAATCAACATTTGAGCGTGACCACGCATTTATATATTCTAGCTCACACATGAGGCCAATAATATCACTCCTTAAATTATGAGGGTTAAATCCTTTCTAGATCATTCATATTTGTCATACGATTCATAATATCCCCGAAATACACTTTTATCATTACCCGGTCAAAGGTAACTTTTAATATAATCAAAGTACGTTAATTCTCGTATAAAAATATAATGATTTCAAGTCTAAGGACCATTACATCATTATCACCATGAAAAAAACTTATGATACAACAAACATGTAGAATCTCACAATGGGTCTGTCCAGCACCATGTATATTTACATCTACCTGTGTTTTTGACTTTAGTATCACTAAACCTATGATCAATGAGATGTGATCATCAGTCAACAAACACACCAGTCTTAATACATTATTATTGTCCCTTAATAATAATACTCGACTAGGGTCCTCTAGGAATATTGATACTATTCTCATAATCTCATTTCTAAGTCACGTACTTAGAGATATAGAATTCATATATCATATTCCAAGGACATTTATTAATCTAACATTTATATCGCAGTAAATTAAGAATTAAATAAATTATAAAAGGAATAATCGATAGAACATAAATATTAATAATCCAAATGTCTTAAACTAAAAACATCATAGTGTTGTCTCTAGGGCATAAACACTAACACCTTGGGGGTGTCATCTTTGTGCATTTTAATCTGATTGTAACCGCTGAAACCATCCATGAAACTTAGCATCTCGTGTCCAGCGGTGGCATCGATCAGGGTGTCAATCCTTGGTAGGGAGTAGCAATCTTTAGGACATGCATCATTCAAGTCAGTGAAGTCGATGCACATTCTCTACTTCCCATTGACCTTCTTGAACATTACGGGATTGGACAACCACTCAGGAAATTGCACTTCCTCTATTAATCTAGCTTCTAGGAGCTTCTCGACCTCTTGTTTAGTGGCTTCCAGCCTGTCAGGGGCATAAGTTCTCTTTCTTCTTCTCCACGGCCTTCCGAGTTGGATCGACATTCAACTTATGAGTTATAAGATTGGTGTCAATCCCAGGCATATCAGCTCTCATCCAAGCAAACACATCACTGTTCTTTTATAAGAAAGTTATCAATTGGACCTTCAGGGGCTTGTTCAAAGATGCTCCAATATATGTGACCTTCTCCGGGTTTAAGGAGTCTAGGGGAATTGGGACTAAGTCTTCCGCTGGCTTCCCTTAAAATTTTTCATTCTCACGGACATCCATGTCTTCTATAGGGAGAACCTGCCCCCAGTTCCATCGAGCCTATGTGCTGCAATATAGCAATTGCGGGCCATTTGATCTCTATTTGCCTCACCGACACCGTTCCTAGTCGGGAATTTCAGTACCATATGGTAGGTTGATGGAACGACCTTGAACGCATGGATCCCTGTTCTTCCCAAGATAGCGTTGTAAGTAGAGGTTGCGGTAACAACCTGAAAGTTTAATGTTGAGCAAGATTGAAACTGTATGTATAACTCAACAATACTGGTTTGTATAACTCAACATAGAACAAGAACTTTGAAATAATCTATATTCCACTAGAATCAATATAGATTGTTTATTAGGCATATACACTATGGTTTTGTTAGCTGTAGTGAAGAAGACGTCAACAGTGATCCGTATGAAGTTCATTAATATGTTCATGCATCAGAGGAATAAGATTGGAGTCATCCGAATCAGTTATCAGGATCAGTAGTGAAGACCTCAAGGATTCCTAGTGAAGTTGGTTATATTTGGTAGAAGACTTAATATTTATTTGTACGGGTATAATACGAAGGCCTGATAGCAGAACTAGTCGTCTGTGAACCGGACCCTTGCACTAGACGTCAGTGATCTATGAAAGGAAACAAAGTATTATTTTTAGAAATATTGTTAAGTGGTTTTTGCACTCGAGAGGACTGAAAATATTTTAAATTGCAAAATCCCGGAGATTAGAAGACTTGAAGATACAAAGGACTACAACCCGAGAATTTACATGATTTATTTTATTCAATGGCTGATTTTTTATTAAATGAATAAATGGAAATTCAATTCATTTATTTATTTAATTTAATATCAACATTTGATTTTGAAAAAATAAATTAATGTTTGATTTTTAATTAAATAAATAAATAAAATCTAATTCATTTATTTTAAATATCAAATATTTTTATTTTCTCCGTAAACCTGCCAGCCAGAATCGCAGCATGCATTATTCGAGTGTTGTTTGTATATTAATCAAACAAAAGAAATAAAATGTGTTTGATTAATTAAATAAAAGAAACACAGGATTTGTAAATTAAGAAAATGGCAGCCCTGGGTTGATTCTGTGAGACAGGCGCATGTGAATCCTGTTGCTTGGTTCACTTGAAGATTAATGAAAACAAAATGCACATGGTCACCTAGTTTATTCGCAGATTAAAAGAAATAAACAAAAGAAACAAAGATTGCAAATCAAAGGTGTTGGACCTTGGAAGGAGCCCAAAATAGATTAGATTATAATATCTTGTAATCGGCCCAAGAAGCCCACTTTGTAATAAATAGCCCATTTGGGACATGGTATAAATATAAGACAACTAACCTCATTTGAAGGGGTTGGCAAATTAAGCAAAGAAGATCATCTCCTAAAACTATAGTCTAATAATAACGATAATATTATTGGAACATCATTTGGCGCTAGAAGGAGCTTTGTTTTAACAAGATCCAACCAGAAGATGATTGTAGAGGAGTTTGATCCGGGAACCGCCGGACCGACTCAGGTAAAAGAGTTGACGGCAAAAGTTGCCGCCGACCCCTCGACCCACGGTGATCGCGAGCTTCCTAAACAACCGGCATTGAAGCCGAAGTTTTTGTTCCCTCCACCTGAGGCTCCTCCAGAAGATCAATTTATGGGCTTGAAGGACTCACTCCAAAGGGACAGAAAAAGAAAAACTGTGTCAGATCAGCATTTTAGAGTTCAAACATCTAAAGGAAAGAAAGTCCTCTCGAGCGACATGCGATTGCATTTGGAAAAGAAAGAAAGGCTAAAAGCCCAAAACCAAGAAGATCCAGAAGTCTCACTTGATTCAGATGAAGAACTCGAGTTTCTAGAACACGAAGCTCAAAGATTGCAGGTTAAGCTTGAGCGAAAATGCGAGATTCACCGTCTTCGTCGAGAGCTCCAACAAGCCCAAGTTCAAAATGAAGGACAAGATGATGAATTTTATGACGAGGACGATGCTGAGTACGAATATGAACCGTCGGCAGAGTCGACATATTCGCAACCACGCGAACGTCGACAGAGGACAGTGTCATCTGCCGATGTCTCGCGTCAGACAGAATCCACAGAATCTATATCTCACGAGGAATTCGCTAAAATGCAGGAAGAAATCGCCCAGATGCGTACCTTGATGAGAAATCAAGCAGGGTTTGAAACCGTTTCCAGAGTGCCCCCTATCATTAGTGCTTGAGAAGGCGTACATCGACAGGACTGTTAAAAACGCCTACTCTCGATCATTTCGACGGATCCTCGGACCCGTTAGCATTTCTAAACACATTTGATAGTCGCATGGCTTTCTTCGGCCACTCGGAGATCGCTAGGTATCAGTTCTTCTCCACTTGCCTTCAAGGCACGGCTCTCCGATGGTACAGTAACTTGCCACCTCGGTCAATCGACTCATGGACAACTCTGAAAAGCAAGTTTCAAGCCCGATTTTCCAGCAACTACAAAGGAATCAAAGTTACAGTATTCTTGATGACAATGCACCAACGCTCCGGCGAAAGTCTCAGGAGTTTCCTAACCCAGTTCAGAGAAGAGATAGCAGAAATTCCAGACTTAATAGAACAGGTGGCTGTCAATTTCCTGACAGCGGGCATCGATAAGTCTAGGCATGGCCTCCTTTTAGAAGAGATCTTTGAAAAAAGGCCGAAAACCCTACAGGCCGCGTTCCAGATTATAGAACACCGCATGATGCTTCAAGAAGTGGTAAGCTGTATACAATCTCCACGGAGGTCGTCAAAATATGAACGACGCTGAAGCTACAGTCCACGATCCCCCGCGAGGGAAAGGCGCCGAGAGCGCCGTAGGTCGCCCCCGCCACGCACATCGGACCTTCCTCCGAGGGATAGTAGAGAAAGATATTGGCAGCCCCACAATCGATCTGAAAAAGAGTTCACTAAACTCAACACCGAAAAAACTGACAATTTTGGCGGTGTTAAAAACTGAACCGGATTATCGCCCTCCAAGACCCATGAAACCAGGAAGACCCCCAAGCTCCAGATATTGTGAATATCATGAAGATACTGGCCATACAACAGAGCAATGTTTTCAACTTAGCAATCTCATCGAAGGAAAAATTCGTCGAGGACAACTAGTCCACTATGTGCAACACGATGATGAACCCATACGTCACCATCGAGGCGAGGATGATCGTGTAATCGACGTTATTTTTGGTGGTATAGCAGCCGGGGGCCTCTCCCACAACTCTCGTAAGATTTATGCTCGAGAAGTCTTTAATGTCAATCCCTCGGTAGCTAAACGCCCTCGAGCGAATCCCTCCCCAGTCATCTCTTTCTCCGATGATGATTATCGTCCTGGTCTCATCGAAGGCCATCAAGATGCTCTCGTCATCACAACACGTGTGGGAAACAACACGGTTAAGAAAATGTTGGTCGATAATGGTAGCTCCTGTCGACGTGTTATATCATCATGCTTTTTCCCGAATGGACATAGGGGATCGAAGACTCGAGAACTCCCGAACCCCGTTATACGAATTTACAGGCAATGAGGTTCATGTGGTAGGAACCATCGACATGCCAGTGCTTTTCGGTTCCCCACCCTGTCAGATTTAGGAAAATGGTCAAATTCCATGTGATTAGTGCTTCCTCAAGCTTCAACGCTATTTTGGGACGAACAACGATCACCGCACTCCGAGCTATAACATCTATCTCCCAGCTTAAAAATGAAATTTCCCACGGATTTCGGCGTGGGATAAATGATTGGTGACCAAGTAACAGCAAGACAATGCTACCTAACCACTATATCTCCAAGAAAAAAGGTTGACGAATAATTTGATGTTAATCAAGTGCTTGACATCGACCCCAGGGACCTTGTAGAACCACCCACTAGCAATTCTTGCTCTCCCGCCGAAGAAACTGAAGAAATAGAAGTGATCGAAGGAAATCCTGAGAAAACCACAAGGCTCGGCAAGAATCTCCCTGATCAATTAAAGAAATATATCACGTGCCTTATCCGTGAGTTTTCTGATATTTTTGCCTGGGATCCAAAAGATATGCCCGGGATTCCCGAGGTTGTCGCTCGACACTCTTTGCACATCAGTAAAAACATCAAGCCGGTTAGGCAAAAACATCGTACATTCTCTACTGAAAAAAGGGCAGCCATCGACCTGGAGATCAATAGATTGCTCGAGGCCGGTTTCATCGAACCGGTACAATTCCCCACTTGGATCTCGAATGTGGTCTTAGTCAAGAAGAGTAACGGAAAGTGGAGAATGTGTGTCGATTACTCAGATGTTAATAGGGCATGCCCCAAAGACTTTTACCCACTCCCGAACATCGATCAACTTATTGATGCAACAGCGGGAAACGAACTTCTCTCTTTCATGGATGCCTTTTCGGGGTACAATCAGATTAAAATGGACTCGCAAGACTGGCAGTAAACTGCATTCATCACACACCGGGGAGTCTTCGGATATCGAGTGATGCCTTTTGGTTTAATCAACGCTGGAGCTACTTTTCAACAAACGATGGATAAGATATTCGATACACAAATTAGGAGAAACATGCTGTATATGTCGACGACATGATCATGAAGTCGAAGGTTGCCTCTGACCACGTCATAGACCTCCGCGAAACGTTTGAAAACGCGAGAAAAAACAACATGCGCTTAAACCCAGCTAAATGCTCGTTCGGTCTTACTGCCGGAAAATTCCTTGGGTTTCTGGTTACACAAAGAGGTATCGAGGCAGATCCATCCCAAACAAGAGCGATCTTAGAAATGGAAAATCCAAAATCAGTAAAAGATTTGCAAAAGTTAACCGGTTGCATTCGCCGCACTTCGGAGGTTTATCCCCCAATCGTCAAAAAGATGCCTCCCTTTTTTCTCAGCAACAAAAGCGGCTCTCATACCTCGACGGTCAACCAATTAAAAATGCTTGGAATGGTATCCACCTCAAAAAATTTTATCAGTGATTAATGCTCTATGTAATGATTAAAAGTTCAAAGCCCCAGGGACTTACCAAAAATCAACCCTCGATGCAATGAGGGTCGTTATGAGATGCCCATCGAGGGAATTTAAATTACGAAGGCTTTAAGTTATTTTAATATCTTGCTTGTACTTTTAAGAAGACGAACAACGACAGTCGACATGCTAAGAGCTAAATCACATCGAGGGACTTCAAATTATAACAATTTTAACTTCCCAAGAGCTTATTTACACAAAGCAAACAATACAACACAATTCTCTCAGGGATGCACACTAGACGACATAGAAGTTGTTAAACACATTCTTAACGATTTCAAAACAGATATACGAAACAACAAAAAATGGGAAACTAACGCGATAGCGAAGAACAAAAAGCATAAATACAGATGTTTTTTAAACAAGATCGTTCATCTACCGCACAAAATACTTCAAGAAAAAATCCCAAAGAAAACCAGATCGTTGTAGGGTTTAAATAAAACATAGAGAATACAAGTAGCCAACGGCAAAAAGGAAACACGAGTCTTTGACAATAAACTTAAAGATACATCACTCACGGGGCATTCCCCGCCTTCAAGAACCTCCAGCTGGATCATCAGGTCGCGAGGCAGCAAGATCACGAATATAGTCCTCGAAAGAATGTCCCGACGTGTCGAATCCTGCATTGTCCATGCGGGCAACACACCGCCCATAGCCATCCCCAAGAGCATTAGCGATATCCTCCATAGCCTTCTCAACTTCAGCCTTAAGAGTAGCATTTTCTTTTACAATCAACTGATAGGACTGATCCATTCCATCAACTTGCCGACCTAAACCCTCGCACTTAACCCTCAGCTTGTCATGTTCCGATACAACATCTCGAAGTCTACCCTCGAGCTCAAATATCTTCTGGTTTGATGATTTCTCCAGCGATTCCAACTCCGTAACACGCTTCAACAGGGTTGTGTTTGTCGATGACAAGTCACTGACTTTCTTCTCCAAATCCAGACAGCTAGATCCTAGTCTCTTTTTCTCTCCCTTCAACGCCGACACCTCGACCTCCAACTTGCTTCGAACCTCACTCCTCATCATCAGATTGATATTCATCCAAGACGTGCATAAAATCAGACAAAACTGCAAGAAGACATATCCAAATATATAAAAAAAAGAAGAAGAAGAGGGAGAGCTAAAGTAACTAGCTAACTAGACTAAACCAAAATACAAACTGCTATACAAAACACATACCCGACCAATTCGACCCTTGCATCTATCAGCAAGCTCATCACGACGACGACCGGTATAGGCGACAGAGTCTTGAGGAAGCTGAAATAACTTAAAAACTCGTAGAGGCACCGTCGAACCTCCGGTCCAACGTTCCGATGGCTGGATCTCCGCCCTCACCACCTCCTTCCTCGATCGAGGGTCAATTATGTTGGTCATCAAGGCTCGACTCCCAATAAACATTATAGTCTTGTTGATTCCTCCACCTATAGTAACATTCTTAACAGCATCATCTCCCCCAATGTTTTCTTCTTCTATCTCACGACGGTTCCTCTTGCGAGGGTTCACGTCGGCAATCACAGGATCAGGAACGACTTCTCGGCATCATCCACCACTTTATTACCTTGCTCATCTATATAGAAACAGAATGCCCAACGGGGGACGGCCCACCCCTCGAAGATCCGGCTTGCATCCCATCGACACTCTTCCTCGAAGCGCGTTGAAGCAACAACATCATGGCTTTATCCATCTCTTTGCTTATCCCACTATCCAAAATCTTCCGCAAAGATTCACCAGAAAAAAAGAGAGAAGAGAAGAAAAAGTCAGAACACTTGTTAAATAAAAGAAAAAGGGAGAGAAGAGAAAGGCGAAGTGAAAAATAAGGAAAGAGGAGGTCAAACCCCTTACAATCATGCATCTCTAAAAAACTCAAGTCTGCTAATTGCAGATGGGTATACACCAACACTAATCCCTGAAATTCATTCAATTCATTATCATCGCATTTCTCCAAATTATTCAGATAATCAATCGTCAACTGACTGACTTTTCCGCAAGGCTTCATAAATTCTAAATCGGGCCCCCTAAAATACAACCACCTCGAATGATACCCAGAGTTCGAGGATCGAACACTAACAATTTTAACTCTCCTGTAGGGACAATCGAAATAGACTTGCCCATCATGATAACGGACCACATATATTGAGAAAAAAAGCTTGAAAGACGGTACCAACCCCTTATCGCAACACAAGGCCACAAATCCACTCAACTGTGCTATAGAGTTCGGTTTTAATTGACTTATTCCACAACCAATCGCCTCGAACATCGTCAAGAAGAAGGGATGCATAGGCAATCGAAGGCCAAAATGAAATGTAATCATCGGTATCCTGTGCATCCCATATTCCGGCATCATCCAGACTCTCTCGTCAGCCGTCGATACTCGATACCGATACCCATTTGTCAGATCCACATATTGCCTCAACTTATCCACCGGCGGGTTCCTGGTGATGTAATGGCTTAAGTAATTCAAACTGGATTTCCCTCTAAATTCACTCATTCCCAACCGCAAACTTTCCTGCACTATCCTATTCCTACTCTCTACAGTTCTAGGACTCAAAGGCGGCGAGGGAAATGGTCCTACAGGAACGCCCTTCAAGAATTTATCATGATCAAGAAAATCAAAAGAGCCGCATTGCTCTAAATCAGGAATATCCAAGTGACCCAGATTAAGGGGCGATTCTTGGTCCCCTTCATCTAAGGACCTCTTACCAGGGTTGCGGGAAAACTCGACAGGCACCGACGACGAGCTTGACTGATCCATAGATCCAAGAACGATACAATGACAGTCTACTACTATGAGACAATGCAGGACACAAATGAATTTAAGGAAGAAGAAAGGAGGAAGGAAGGAGACTTACAGAGAGAGAGAAATCAACTGGCACGCAGGGGATTTCCGGGAGCTGGAGCCGCTTTTGTTGAGAAGGCTGGGTAGCCGAAGAGACACCTTCAGCCAACGTTAACAATAATCAAAACAAAAAGTAGTACACACAAAAATAAATATATATATACATACCATCATGGGCAAAAATACACACCTAATAAGGACAAAATTTGTTATCAAAATTCGGTTCAATGTTTAATTATTTTTTACTTATTTTTTACTTTTATTTTTTCTCTGTCCGTTTATTGTCACCTGCTAATTAACTTTTCAGGAAGTCAAAAGATAACCAGGAACAAATCTAAAGATGTTGTTTAAAAGCTGGGAGGGGGACAAATGTTGGACCTTGGAAGGAGCCCAAAATAGATTAGATTATAATATCTTGTAATCGGCCCAAGAAGCCCACTTTATAATAAATAGCCCATTTGGGACATGGTATAAATATAAGACAACAACCTCATTTGAAGGGGTTGGCAAATTAAGCAAAGAAGATCATCTCCTAAAACTATAGTCTAATAATAATGATAATATTATTGGAACATCAAAAGGATTTGGCAGGTTCTGTTTCCTGAGTTCTCAAGCGCGTGACACACACACCTCGCATGCTGCCTTGTTTGTTGTTCACTCGCGTGTAGAACTAATTTGTTACTTGTGTGTTGTTCACAGACAAAGTAAAGAATTTGAGTGGAGTGACATATTTAAGTCGCAAGTAACAATTAATATACAAGCCACACAAGGTCGCAAGTAAGGAACTCTCCAAAAAGCTAAGTAAATTAAATCTTCAAGGCTGGTAGGTCTCAACTAAATGTCTACAGGGCAAGGTGAGGTCGCAAGTAAACATGCAAGCAAATATTTCTAAGGCAATATTCTCTCTAGCATGCAAGTCGCAGGTAAATTGATATACTTGGTAATCCTAGTCGCAAGTAAGCTTAATAAACTTAGGCAACCCCTTCGACACACTCATGGTCGCAAGTAATAAGTTCCAGGGATTCAAAGTAATTATTTACAAGCTATATAAATTAAAATGTTTGGTCCTGATGCAGCCACGTAGTTATCTTCTCTCTCCATCCTACCACTCTATATAAGCAGTAATTGAATTTGTATCTCTCCATTTTTACAAAGTACGAAACTCTTGCAAAATTATCTCAGCACTCTTTGAAAGCTTGATTTGACAAGAAGATGTCATGTCCAATTTGATTCACACCATTTAAAGCCTTACAGACTTGTAACACTCATTATTTAAAGCTTCCTTGATTGTATTCAATATCATTTGATAAGAGCTTTTAATTTTTAGAGTGATAAAAAAACCCTAGATTGACAACCTTTGTATATGGTTCTTTTTATATTTGCTGCTTCGGATCTTTGTATTTGAAGTTGTAAGCAAACCTCCAGGTATTTATACTTTGAATAAAAGCATATTTACCCAGAAATATTTGTGTGTGTTTATTTCGTTTACATACTTTGATTATCCGCTACAATTAATTTTAGAAAAAGAAAAACATACATTCACCCCCTCTGTATGTACCTTTTGGACCTAACAATTGGTATCAGAGCTTGTTGATCGATATACAAATCTGATCCATTAGATTGGCAAGTTTTTTTGTTGATTTTGGTTCTACGAAGTCTGGGAGTGCTTCTGGTGTATAGATCTAATTTTGGGTTTGTTGGTTTTGATTTGACTGGTTTGGTATTATTGACTGACTGGGTTATCATATTTTGAGACAATATATTGTGAATTTTTCTTAGATCTGAAAAGATGAGTTCTCAGTAGGTCAGTAGTATTAAGGTTCCTCAGTTCGATAAATCGAGATACAATCTATGGAAAAAGAAAATGCTTTTATATATTCGGGCATCAAATCCAGAGTTTATGAGGGTATTGAGATAAGGAAGACATGTGCCGATGAAGGATCATCCGGAGTTGCCTAATATGAGGATGTTATGTTGTTAGGTCCCGAATTATCGTAGAAGGGGGGTTGAATACGATAATCACTAAATTAAAAAATTCTTTTGAATCTTTTGCAGATATAAAATTTAGTACTCGGTTAGTGGTTTCATGTTCTTGAGAGAAATAGCGTTTAGAAAAATAAAATGAGGAACACAAGATATTCGGGGAAATATATATTCGTATATAAATCCGCGAGGGGTGTTGCTACACTGCAGTAAATAAATTAACCAGCTACAATCTAAGAACAATAAAGTTCCTAGCTTCTACAAAGATCAACAAATTAAATTCTATACAATGTTCTAACATTTGTTTGACTAAGGATTTATTTATCGGGTAACGTTTATAATGCCCCTATGAATATACAAGAGTTAAATCAGGTATTATAACGTTACTCCGGTGATAAGAATAACGGATATAGATCTGAGTGAATATCCTCTGTTTTTCTTTGGTTCTATTTACATAGCTCTTTGGGAGAGAAGATGAACAGAACAATTCAATTGCTTCTACTTCTCCGTGTAGACTTTATATCAATAATGTGTGGCTAAGGAGAGAGAGCTGAGATCAGGAATATTCTTTTTGTAACCTGCAACTAACAAAAATTAAAGGTAATCTGCGACTACTGGAGGGGGTTCTCAACCTGCGACTACTGAAGGGGGTTCTCAACCTGCGACTAGATATTCTGCCAACCTGCGACTAACTAATTTGGTTTCTTTATTTTATTTCCAACACAACCTGCGACCAACTAATAATCACTAATGGCGACTAGTTTTTTGTTTTCCTTTTTCCTTTTTCTTTTTTTTGTTTATTCTTTTTCTATTTTCTTTTTCTATTTATTCTTTTTCTATTTTCTTTTTTTATTTTCTTTTTCTCCTTTTTTTGTTTTCTTTTTCTTTTTATTTAGTTTAAATTGTAACTAAATTAATTTATAAAATAAACTTAAATATAACTTATATAAATACACTAATTTAGATTTATAAAATAAACTTATTTAAAGTTTATAAAATAAATCATTTTAAGTTTATTAAATAAATTATATTAAGTCCATTAAATAAATTTATTTAATTTAACAATAAAACTTTGAGCTTCGCCAGTCCCTCGAGCAGTTTAGCTGTATACCCCGCACACCTCTTCTCGTACTTTAACAGATAAACGTTCAATCCATGTACGTTCCTCAACTTAACAATTCTCCTAAAATTAATACCCAGATTCCTTTCACGAGTTGTTGACGCCTAGTGCAACTGGTCTGGTTTACAGCCGACTAACCCCGATTCAGGTCTTCGTATTATAGCCTTGATTACATTGTTAAGCTTGCAACAACTTTATCGCTTCGGACACTGACTGTCAATAAACAAATGTACTTTCAATGAAATCCTTTCTGGCATTATAGACAACATCTTCATTGCTACTATAATCTTGAATACTTCATTCACTGTTCTTCACCGACGCTTGAACATATAAATGAACTCCTGTCAGTGAGTATAACTTCAAGACTGTACATGTGTTCTTTAACTTCTATCTATACCCTGTATTCAATTCTTCAGATTCATATGCTTCATATACTGTCAATCTTCAATCAATGCCAATACACTGAAATCTTCATGTGACACTTATACACTGAATCTTCATCATTTCTGAAACCTTGAGAGTCTTTAATCTTTATTCTTCACTGAGGCATGAACATGTTAATGACCTTCTTTCAATGACCTGTAAACAGACTTCAAGCTTTCTTCTAATTCTTTTATTTTAAGTATTTGCCATGTCTTCATTCCTTCTGATTTCTTGTGTAGTCGTAGTATTATTAACCTGTCATGTTCTAGTATTGTTCTCGTATTGAGTTATCATGTAACTGTTCATACAGCTACGCAGTCTCACCAACAATCTCCTCCTATATGATTGTTAAACCTAACAAACAAATTAAATAGAGAGGATAACTCAACTAACAACTTGAAAAAGTAAAGTACCAGGACTTGTAAATAATGCTTCTGGTTTTCTGGATCAAATTCTGCATTTCCAGATTTCTTGAGTAACCGAAATGAAAGATGCTTATTCCTCTAGGACTAAACTGATCTTCAAGTACTTTCATCTTCATTTCCTTGGTTCTTCAAATCTCATCCAGATAATACTTCTCAGTCTTGAAGTAATCATCAACAACTTCTTTTGTACAACCACATTTTCTGTTGAGAAGCACATATCTCTATTGCTTCTCCCCCTACGAGAATCAACTGCTTAAAGGATATCACCTTCGTCTACCACCTCTCCCGTACAATAGGATCCGCAGATAAGAACTAATGGTACTCCACTTTTGGAAAATAACTTCTCCCCTTATGAAGAATAGTGATGAACCAAACCAATTCTTCTGATTACTAGGAAATCACTTTGTGTTTACCACCTCTCCCGTATAATAGGATCCGTAGTTATAAAGAACAATGGTGTGGTGTAGTGTACATGTGCTTGATCTTTTTCCACCTACCTGCTATTCCCCCCCTTAGTTGAGGAATCCTCCAAACTATTATATAAGCTTTTATCTCCCCCTTAGAGAAGGAATGTACGTTGTTGTCTGAAGGAGTTCTCGTATTTTACTTGGTTGGAAAAGAAATAACAAGTCATAGTCTGATCAACCATGTCCCTTTTAAATGCTGCAAGAATGACTTCACCGTTGATCATCATGTTCACCAATCTTCCCAACTCCTTATACCTACCAAATGTGAGATCACCAATTGTTACCAATTGTTAGCTCCCAACTTGTTAGGTCCCGAAGTATTCTAATACAATATGTAAATGTTAGGTCCCTAAGAGTTAGGTTCCAATCATAAACAGATTCGAGACCCGAAGTATCAAGAACCAGTGTTTAGGAATAGGGAATGGGATATGATATTTCTCTTTCTTCCTTACTGTGAGTGTGTGATTCTGTTTCGTGTACCTTACAAGTGTTTCACTCTTCTCTCCACTCGTGCTTACACTCATATTTTAGGGGTAAAAGAATGTTGGTTGGTTCTGTTTCTGTGTTTGTCTTTACACTCTGGGATAAAAGTTGTGGGTTTTCAACCTCATGACTATCAATGAAAGAAGGCCATTAGAGGCTGAACCTGTATCATAGAACATATGGAAATATAGAGATTAAATGCACTTAAGATCTATAATGAATGAAAATTATGCATTTAATCTTTTGAGAGAAATGATGTACATTAGTGATTTCTTCTAATCCTTTGATTTTTTGTATTTGCCTTTTCTTCATTCCTTCTAATTTCTTGTGTAGTCGTAGTATTATTAACATATCATGTTCTAGTGTTGTTCTCGTGTTGAGTTATCACGTAACTGTTCATATAGCTACACAGTCTCACCAATAATCTCCCTCTATTTGATTGTTAAACCTAACAAACAAATTAAAGAGAGGATAACTCAACTAACAACTTGAAAAAGTAAATTACCAGGACTTGTAAATAATGCTACTGGTTTTCAGGATCAAATTCTGCATTTCCATATTTCTTGAGTAACTGAAATGAAAGATACTTATTCCTCTAGGAATGAACTGATCTTCAAGTACTTTCATCTTATTTCCTTGGTTCTTCAAATCTCTGCCAGATAACATATCTCAGTCTTGAAGTAATCATCAGCAACTTCTTTTGTACAACCACATTTTCTGTTGAGAAGCACATATCTCTCTTGCTTCTCCCCTATGAGAATCAACTGCTTAAAGGAGATCACCTTCGTCTACCACCTCTCCTGTACAATAGGATCTGCAGATAAGAACTAATGGTACTCCACTTTTGGAAAACAGCTTCTCCCCTTATGAAGAATAGTGATGAACCAAACCACTTCATCTGATTACTAGGAAATCACCTTGTGTTTACCATCTCTCCCGTACAATAAGATCCGTAGTTACAAATAACAATGGTGTGGTGTAGTGTACATGTGCTTTACCTTTTTCCACCTACCTGCTATTTCACGTCCTTAGTTGAGGAATCCTCCAAACTATTATTTAAGCTTTTATCCCCCCCTTAGAAAAGGAATGTATGCTGTTGTCTGAAGGAGTTCTCATATTTTACTTGGTTGGAAAATAAATAACAAGTTATAGTCTGATCAACCATGTCCCTTCAAATGCTATAAGAATGATTTCACCATTGATCATTATGTTCACCAGTCTTCCCAACTCCTTATACCTACCAAATGTGAGATCACCAATTGTTACCAATTGTTAGCTCCCAACCTGTTAGGTCCCGAAGTATTCTAATCCAATCTGTAAATGTTAGGTCCCTAAGAGTTAGGTTCCAATCATAAACATATTTGAGTCCCAAAGTATCAAGAACCGGTGTTTCGGGATAGGGAATGGGATATGATGTTTCTCTTTCTTCCTCACAGTGAGTGTGTGATTCTGTTTCGTGTACCTCATAAGTGTTTCACTCTTCTCTCCACTCGTGTTTACACTCATTCTCACAAGTGTATTGAAGGAATTTACGGATGAGCGGAAGCGTGAAATAACATTTATTCTGTAAAAACCATATACCGCACATATAGAAAAATGTATAAAAGGGAAACACTGAGGAATCGTAACCATACCTTGTGAATCGAAGCTTTATAAAAATGAGTGCTAGCAGTTGCTCCTCAGTGTGTGAAGCACTCTACCGATATCCACCAAGAACGATCCTCTTCGATGAACCTTTTTATAAAATCGAGCTTTTATAAAATGGAGTTTTTGGGGAGAGAGAGAGAGAGAGGAAGAAGATGGAGGTTAGGATTTTCATAAAACCAAAATTGTGTAAATAGAATGAGCCATCTCATTCTATTTATAGGGCTCTCCTAGGGTTATAAAATATATCTTTATATATATGTATATTAACCCCCATATTTTATCTTTATAAAATACTTTAATAATAATTAAAACTATTTTAATCATTATTTCTTTTTCTAAACTATTTAGAAAATAATTCTCTCTCTCATTATTTCATTAAAGAAAATATTCTTTTATGGTGTGACCCTGTAGGTTCAATATTATTCTGGTAGTAGAAATAAATAATAATATACTTTTATTAATTATTTATATGAATACTAAAATTCACTAAATATAATTAACTGATTAATTATATTTATTCTACATCGTGAGTGATGCTTCTCAACATATCGCGACTATCCGGATAATATGAATTCACTGCTTAGAATACCAAGAACCTGTCAGTGACTAGTTACCGTACAATGAATTCCTTCTACCCTTACAATATCCCGATTAAATACAAGGCATGGATCTCGTGTCAGGCCTACTAAATTTAATCATATGATTTCTAATTCATAATGCAAAGTTCATATTAATGCAAATTAGAAACTCCTTTCTAATTTCATACACTCTTGCCAGAGATTCCAGAACTCGCATACTAAGAATAACATAGGATATTCTCTTCCTATACTGGAAGGGGTAGATCCTCTATTGACGTTAACTATCTCTGTACACAAATCCCTATGCCCAGAATAGACCTAATGGATGTCCTTGAGACAAAGGACTAAACCAAAGCACAGTTCATTATATACAAGATAACTTTAACGATCTCAAGTCTAAGGACACTTGTACAACTATCACTCAGTGAACCACTATTGACACGTGCGTAGTCTCCATTAGTTATTCAACTTATCGAGTCATGTTCAGTGAACTTATTCCCTAATAAGCACCTACATACTAGCTATAGTGTCACCACACAAATGCCTATGAGAACAGACATCCTCCTGAAGGGAGCAAGCATAGTATGTACCAATCTTTGCGGATCCACTAACATCCGATTAGTTATCCTATGATCAAGAACTGTTTAAGTCTAGAGTTATCATCTTCTAGATCTCACTATTATAATCTCATTATAATTCTAGAAGCTTTACTCTAAACTATGGAACATCTTATTTAAAATACTTTAAATAGATAAAGCCCATAATAAAAACATAACAAGTCTTTTATTAATTTCAATGAAATCAAATAGGAATACAAGAAAGTTCCTCCTAACTCATCATACATGATTGGATTTAGGACAAACACTTTCAATCTTCCACTTGAACTAAAGCCAATCACCCTGGTATCTAATACCCATCTTCTCTTTATGACGATCAAAGTGAATCTGAGACAATGACTTTGTGAGTGGGTCTGCTACGTTGTTATGTGTGTCAACTCTCTCAATCTTGACATCTCCTCTTTCAATGATTTCCCTAATCAAATGAAAGCGTCACAAAACATGTTTGGAATTTTTATGAGACCTAGGTTCCTTGGCTTGTGCTATTGCTGTGTTTTTATCACAATACAACACAATAGGCTCCTCAATGCTAGGAACAACTCCCAACTCAAAAACAAATTTCCTCATCCAAACGGCTTCTTTTGCAGCCTCACTTGTAGCTATATACTCTGCTTCCGCTGTGGAGTCAGCCGTTGTAGACTGTTTGGAACTCTTCCAACTAATTACACCACCATTCAGAGTAAACACATACCCTGACATGGATTTGCTATCATCACTTTCTGATTGAAAACTAGAGTCAGTATAACCCTCTATTTTCAACTCAGATGCACCACCGAAAACAAGAAAAATATCCTTAGTCCTTCGCAAGTACTTAAGGATATTCTTCACTGCTTTCCAGTGGTCTTCACCTGGATTGGACTGATATCTGCTCGTCACACTAATTGAATAAGCAACATCAGGCCTAGTACATAACATCGCGTACAAGATAGATCCTATAGCTGAAGCATAATGAATCTTACTCATACGCTCTCTTTCCTCAGGTGTCTTAGGAGACATCTTTTCGGAAAGGGACACTCCATGGCTCATCGGTATGAGACCTCTTTTGGAGTTTTCCATGCTAAACCTTTTAAGCACTTTCTGGATATATGTACCCTGGGTAAGACCTATCATTCTTCTCGATCTATCTCTATAGATCTTCATACCACGAATGTAGGATGCTTCTCCCAAGTCCTTCATAGTGAAGTTCTTCGATAGCCACACTTTGACTGATTGCAGCATCGGTATATCATTTCCTATAAGAAGTATGTCATCCACATACAATACAAGAAATGTTACCGCGCTCCCACTAACCTTCTTGTAGACACATGGTTCATCTATTTTTTTGATAAAACCAAACTCTTTGATTGTCTCATCAAAACGGATGTTCTATCTATGAGAAGCTTGCTTTAAACCATATATGGTTCGCAGCAGCTTACACACTAGGTGTTCATTTCCCTTGGAAAGAAAACCCTATGGCTGTGTCATATACACTTCCTATTCAAGTTTCCCATTGAGGAAGACCGTTTTCACGTCCATTTGCCAGATCTCATAGTCGTAGTAACAAACTAATCGCAAGCAAAATCCGAATTGATTTTAACAGGGCTACAGGCGAAAAAGTTTCATCAAAGTCAATCCCTTGCCTTTGTCTGAATCCTTTTTCCACGAGCCTAGCCTTATAGGTCTCCACCTGGCCATCTGCTCCAATCTTTCTTTTGTATACCCATTTGCACTCAATAGGCTTCACACCCACAGGTGCTTCAACCAAAGTCCATACTTGGTTGGTATACATAGATTCCATTTCAGATTTCATGGCACTTCGCCATTTCTCTGAGTCAACAGAACTCATAGCCTCATTATAGGTCATAGGGTCGTCATCATCAATGATTGACAACTCATTGTCATTCTCAATGACAAGGCCATAATACCTCTCAGGTTGGCGAGACACTCTCCCTGACCTACGAATGGGCTGTTCCACAGAAGGTTGTTCAGTCTGAACAGGTGTTTCCACTTGAACCGTAGTAGTTTGTGCTTCTTGAACTTCATCAAGTTCAATTATGCTCCAAATGTTTCCTTCAAGAATAAACTGCTTTTCCAAAAAGGTAGCATGTCTGGAGAAAAACACCCTATGATCGGTGTAAAAGTAATACCCTAAAGTCTCTTTAGGATATCCCATAAAACTACATTTTACGGATCGAGATTCCAGCTTATCTGGGTCAACTTTCTTGACATAAGCTGGACATCCCCAAATCTTAACGTGTTTAAGACTCGGTTTCCTTTCTTTCCATATCTCATATGGAGTTTGAGGAACAGATTTAGGAAGGCACCTTATTCAGTAAATATGCTGAGGTTTCCAATGCATAACCCCACAGGAATACTGGAAGATTCGCATTGCTCATCATGGACCGAACCATGTCTAACAAAGTTCAATTTCTCCTTTCAGATACCCCATTCAACGGTGGAGTATATGGAGGAGTCCACTGGGAGACTATACCATTTTATTTGAGATAATCTAGAAAGTCTCCATTCAAGTATTCACCACCTCGATCTGATCGAAGAGTTATAATACTATGTATGGTTTGTTTCTCCACTTCATGCTTATATTCTTTGAACTTTTCAAAGGCTTCAGACTTGTGTTTCATCAAATACACATATACGAACCTAGATCGATCATCTATGAAAGTAATGAAGTATGAAAATCCACCCATGGCTTGCGTAGACATTGGTCCACATAAATCTGTGTGTACCAATCCTAGCAAATCTGCAGCCCTCTCTCCATGTCCACTAAATGGAGATTTGGTCATTTTACCCAATAGACAAGACTCGCATGTAGGATATGATTCAAAATCAAAGGGGTCAAGTAACCCTTCCTTATGCAATGTCCGCAATCTATTTTTACTAATATGACCAAGTCTGCAGTGTCACAAAAAGGTGAGATTTTCATCATCCCTTTTTCTTTTATTAGTATGTTCAATTTGTAGTAAATCATGCTCTACGTCATATACATACAAACCATTATTTAAAATACCACTTCCATAAAGAACGTTATCTCTAAGAATTGAACATTTATTATTCTGAATAACAAATGAAAATCCAGCCAAGTCTAACAAGGGAATAGAAATAATATTCCTCACAATCGAGGGAACAAAATAACAATTATTTAAAATAATAGTCTTGCCCGTAGGCATATGTAAATGAAATGATCCTACAGCTTCAGCAACAACTCTTGCTCCATTTCCCATCCGTAGAATCACCTCCTCTTCCTCAAGAGTCCTACTTCTCCTTAGTCCCTGCAACGAATTGCAAATATGAGAACCACAGGCGGTATCTAATACACAAGTAGAAATTTGATTTAATGACATATTCACTTCAATCATGAACATACCTGAAGCAGAAGCGGTAGTCTCACTACCCTTCTTCTTCTTCAATTCTGCAAGGTAAACCTTGCAGTTCCTCTTCTAGTGCCCCACCTTATTACAGTGGAAGCAAACAGCTTTGCTCTTGGGGTCCTCAGCTTTTGGTGGAACCGGCTTTTTCTTACCTACTTTCTTCTTCTTGGAAGGGTTCTTCTTCCTTTTCTTAGGATTGGAACCTTCACCAATTAGAAGAACAGAGCTCTTCTTAGGGGGGAAATTCGATTCCGCAGTCTTTAACATGTTGTGGAGTTCAGCCAGGCTGACATTCAGCTTATTCATGTGTAAGTTCACAACAAACTGCGAAAACGAACTCGAAAGTGATTGCAAGACCAAGTCTTCGCTCAGCTCCCCATCCATGGCAAAACCAAGTTGTCCAAGACGTTCAATTAAATTGATCATCTTAAGTACATGGTCATTCACAGATGATCCCTCAGACATCCTACAACCAAACAGCTCCTTCGATATCTCATATCGAGCTGTCCTCCCTGCCATATCATACAACTCTTGTAGATGCATAAGGATAGTGTGAGCAGCCATATGCTCATGCTGCTTCTGTAGCTCAATGTTCATGGAAGCTAGCATGATGCATTGAGCAACATTTGCATCATCTATCCACTTACGATACACAACATGTTCATAATTATGTGCATCGTTAGCAGGTTCAGTAGGCTTAGGTGAGTCAAGCACATATTCCAGCTTCTCCACCCTGAGAACAATTCTCAAGTTTCGAAGTCAGTCAGCAAAATTAGGACCAGTCAAATTGTGAGCATCTAATATACTCCGGAGTTATAGTGCAGAAGACATAATGTATATAGTAAATCTGTAAATGATGAACACATAACAACACTTAACAAATATTCAATTTCATTTCAAAATACTATATGAATCAGGTCTTTATTCATAAGTGGCTCCCACTTGTTTATCTAATTTATACAACCCCCTTAAGTGAAAAATTAAGCATTCATAATGCTAGTGGGAATAAGGATCCTACATTCCATCACACAACCTCGGTTGTAGCACGAAATGTCATATGATGTTCAATAGGCAGACAACTCTTGTCAATTACATCTTTAGCTATTCCCTAATAAAACTTTAGCCTCTTGAATAATTGAGTCACGACTGTAGCACGACAGACTCAATATTCTAAGTCAAGTCTAACCCAACATTTCATACAATTGAATCAATCTCCAACTGACCCACTGGCTGCAGCACGTAACGACCTTTAGATTCTAATTTAATGTACACATCTCTATGTAATAGACAAGTATTTCTTATTTTGAAATCAAAGCCCTCGGCTGTAGCATGAAACGACAATGATTTAAAAATAAGAACTACTTTCTACCATGTTGGAAGGCTTTGACCGACACAAGCAAGTTGTGTCATTTGCCAATTACTACTTGATATTATTTAATTTTAGAGGGATTATATTATGTTACAATCATAATCATATTATAAAGAGATTCTTCCTTTTAAATTAAATAGTTCAAATCAATAATCGATAATCAGATGATTCCCAGATCGGGGGGAGCATTGTCAAGAGGCGTCACTTAATACCTCTTTCTTACAGATCGAAATCTGTTTTTGACAGAATCATCCTTTCACTCAAAATTGAAAATTCATATTTATTTACGTGTTTCATAAACACAAGAATCTCATGATTGTATTCATAATATTATTGTTAAAGCAATAAACGATTCCTATTCTAGATTTTCTAGAGCACGCCTTATATTGATTTAAGTTCATCTAAATCTATCATCGCATGGTAAACATAGGCATATATCTCATATATAAATATAAATAAACAAGTAAGCATGCAAGTAATATCATGTCACACATTGATATAATGATGTATGGATTTATTACAGCATTTAAAAGCAATTAAAACAATTAAAACATGCTTTAAAATACTTTCGGGAATATAAACAGTTCAAAACTTTTATACTAAAAATATTTGACCACTCCATTAGATCCGTCTCGAAAAAACGAATCCAACGATATATTGCACGCCCAAAACGGAGTTACGAAACTCCCAAAAAATCAAATTTAAAAAAAGACAGATGGGCTGTAACGCATTACAGGAACGCGTTACAAGCCATGTAACGCATTCCGGTGATGCGTTACAATCATTTTAAGCTATTAAAGGGTGTAACGCATTCCATGAATTTGCAACAGGGTGTAACGCATTCCCGGAATGCGCGACACCCCCTTCCCCGCGTGCGCTGCACGCGCCTGCAACAGCCGACCCATCAGTTTTTTTTTGTCAGTCACCTACCGTTGATGTTTCTGTCTACTGCTCCCAGCCGTTACAACAATAAAAAATAACCCCCTTTTTCCTTTACTCCCTTCCTTAATAACTCTTTATTAATTTAATATTTTAATTTTATTATTAATAAATTAATTAAGATTTAATTAATAAATTAATAAAAATCAAAATAATATGATTTCTTAAATCAGGGAGTAGAAGAAAATTACCAGATCAGCCATGGGTCCTTGTGCAAATTTTAATCATATTTATTCACTTGCATAATTATTTCATGAATCTTAATTAAAACAATTTTAAAAAATTCATAACAAATAATGTAACACCCCCAGATCCGGGGTCAGGGATCCGGGTCGTCACGGTCTTTCTTTCCACAATATCACTTCACTTAATTAATAAATAACCTTATGCTGTGACCCCACACTAACACACACCACAACCTGTTATAGTCTCAGAGATGAAATTGAAATAAGTACAAGTCCTTGAATCCACAATTAAAAGTTATTACAAGCCAAAATGATTACTTGATAAATTTACAGTTAATTGCCATTATCTGCCACAAGTTATAATTATACATAATTAATTCTCAAAAGTAGAATGCCTGATCTACCAATAGATCTACCTCTGCAGCTATAGCAGCTACAACATCAACGGGAAGACGCGGGACGCTTCCCACGCGCTTGCGCTGGGTCTGCTGGAGTCTGGCCATCTTTCCTAACTGTTGTTGTGTGATGAAGAAATAAAGCAAGAGTGAGCCTTACAGCTCGCAAGATAATATATAGTGATAACAATAATACAAATATCTAAATGGATACCTACTAGAATCTTTTATCATGTGTAAGATAATTACTTACTAGATATAAGTAAAAACAAGGGATGAAGTTACCAAATACTTCACTATACTTATATCAATTATAAAGTTACTTGAACTACCACTGTTCAAAGTATAACGAGCTTTCAACAGTTCATCACATAGATGAGACTACAAGACAGATTTGAATAAATTAAATCTTTGAAGTAGTATTGAAGGAAATGAAGTTATGATATACTTCATTAAGTTCCGATATATATATCCACATATACATCTTCCTTATATAGTCCCTGAAAACCTCTATCATGTAAAGTATGAACAGAGTTTGTAACATCCAATGAATTTTTGGAAGGGAAAAAGAATTGTGGCATAAACCCGATATCTTGCTGATCAGGCAAAGATACCAATAAGTAACCTTTTCTACTAGTAGATGGACTAATTCCCCACTGGTCATCACCCTGGTCGCAATAGGACCTTATGCTGGACTGCCACTCAGCCACTTATGCATTTGATGGACTCCCACCGAGCCACTTACACTATCATGGACGCCCACTGAGCCCATGTTGCTTATGCCGACTCGATAGATGGACTTACTTCCCGAACATTGGGTAAGTAATCAATTCATTTACCAAAACTGCAACCTTGTTGCGAATATAAAATACACCATAGAGCCGGATCCCTCAGGTTTTGAGCGAGTATTTAAATCCCCTTTTTAAAAGGAAGATCTTAAATATAAAAATGAGTTTTGGGATCCGCTCTAACTTTTAAAAATCATTTTGAAGACTCGAAAACACTTTAAAGAGTGTTTGGAGTACTGCTGATTTAATGAAGTAAATCAGTCCCAATATATTTAGAAAATGTCTGAATATTATTATTTAAATAATATTCCCATAAAGAATAATCTTTATACAAATAATTGAAGTTGAAGTTGTAAGACTTATACTTGAAATGAGTATTAAATAATCAAAGATATACTTATACGAAAGTACTATCTTTATTTGAATAATCGAAAATAAGTTTGATTATCGAAACATTATTCTTTAATAAAATAAAGAATATTATTAAATAACAAGCGGAGTCATAATACCTCGAATGAATATTATAAATAATATTCATTAAATAAAATAACGGAGTCATACATCCTCAAATGAATATTCAATTAATAATCATTAATAATATAACTGAGTCAAAAGCCCTCGAATGAATATTCGAAATAATATTCAATAATAAAATAAAGGAGTCATAAGTCCTCGGATGAATATTTGAAATAATATTCAATAATAAAATAAAGGAGTCATAAGTCCTCGGATGAATATTTGAAATAATATTCAATAATAAAATAAAGTTAAAGTTATCGAATAAACCTTCTTCGATTAATAGTTTTGAAAACTATAACCATATATATATAAAAATATATATATTATACTCGGGAACATCGACTCCCGGTTTAGAAATATGTTCACCTTTTGATCCCCTATACTAAGGGTAAATTCAAATACCGCTTATCTCTAGCATAGGTATTATGCAACTGTAAGCATTTTAACCAACAGATATATAATCCAAGAATATGAAACAGGCATGCATATATACCATATCACATGCTACAATATATCGCAAGAATTTGCTAATAACAAATATGCATTTATCGCAGGATCATGCATATACACATATACATCACAACAACAGTATAACGGGTAGAAAACTTGCCTGAGCGAATGGGGGTTACAATGGCTCGGGACGAGTCTGGTAACCTATAAACAACAAGTAAGTTGGAATTAAACCAAAGTCACTTGTAAATCTATACTCTAACCAACTTAGACTCTAACGCTCGTTTTGCGCTTACTGATTCTCTTAAGTCACTCAAGTACCCTCGGCTCCACCATTTTTAATAATTTAACCATTACGAGTTTTAAGGCGATTCCTTCGCGAGTGTCTTACCAACTTCCTAACACACTTACCATAATTGTTTCATACATTAATTAACCCTTTTTGGTCTTTAACCTATGTTTCAAAGTAAGGCGAGGGGAAAAGTTTCGTTCGCGAAACGCCGTTACTTAAAATGGTCGTTTCTCCTAAACCGTGCATCGGAATCAAACGAACTACATATCAAAACGAAGCTCGTAACATGAACTATCTAATCATGGAAATGGTCAAAACCTAGCAGGGGGTTCTCGGGTCCTAATGTTATGAACAAAAGCAGTCTAAAGTAAATCGGACATTACGATGGCTATGTTTACGCGATTTCCCAATTTTAAACCATTCAAAAACCATCACAATTCAACCTCAACCCATTCATACAACAAAAGTCCATCCTTATCACATCATAACAGCCCCAATCAATTCAATATTAACATTTATACTTATGCCTAAGCTTGAATTTAACTATACTTAAGTTCTTTTAACCAAAACAACAAGATTCACCATTCCATTTCACTACCACTCCAACCCAAACTCTAAACCACAAGCATTAAGCTACTTTATCACCATAATAATCAAAATCATCTTATTATACAAAGGAATCTAGGGTTTGGAGATGATATACCTTCCTTGAAGTGGTGGGAGTAGCTAGGAAGCCTTAAGAAGCCTTGAGAAGTCTTAGGGATGCTTGGATCTTAAAGGAGAACAAGAAAAATTCAAGTTAAAACTTTGAAATCACTATTCATTGTCTTCTTCATTGATTAATTGAAGAAGATTGAGAATGAATGGGGTGCTTAAACTCATGATATAGCCATAACTATGCATAAGGATGACTAGGGAATTATCTTACCAATTTAGGAAGCCTTGAACTTGAATTTTGAAAATTGTTTTCTTTGAAAATGGCAAAAAGCCGAGAGCAAGCTCTTGTTGAATGAAAGAAATGATTTTGTGTTTTGTTTTGATTTTTTTTTGTTGGTTGTTTTTGTTTTGTTTTGGTTAATTACATTATTAACCTTGGACTTTGTGTGGTTCTACTTCAATCACATCTCCTTCCTTCCCATGTCATGCCTATGTCATGTTATGATGTCATCTTTCCCTCTTTGTCCTCTTCTCATTGGTTGGGTGACATCATCCTCTCTAATCCCTTTGATTAACTTCCTAATTGTTTGCCTAATGACCGCTGATCTGTTATACGGTTCGCTTAACTTTCATTTTCGTTTATCGTTTGAGGGATCATACCCAGGATCTTATTACTTAGGTTCCCTTAACCTTTCTCAATGTATTATATTCCTTTTATGATCCTCTCTTAAAATCCTTTAATTTAAATCCTTTTTATCCTGTTACCTTATACTCAATTCTTTCCGTATCTAGTGGATTTCCGGGAAAAAATCAAAGTGTTCGGTATTGGATTCTGACGATCTTTTCATACACTTATATACCATATAAAGTACTAATAAAATCTCAGAATATCCATACCAGAACCCCTATAGGTTACGTCGGGTTGCATAGTCTATGCGCTCGTATGCCCCTATTTATTTGGCATCCGAATTACACTTCCTTAACATTGATACGTGAAACACGTTATGACTTGCTACATGTTCTGGGGTAAGGCTAGCTCATATGCTAACTTCCCAATACTTCTTAATATATCCAAGGATCCGACAAATTGTGGACTTAGCTTTCCTTTCTTTCCGATTCTCATCAATCCTTTCCAAGGGTTTCCAAGGGGATACCTTTAACAACATTAGGTCCCCTACTTCCTATTCTTTGTCCTTTCGTGTCAAATCAACATACTTCTTATGTCCATCTTGGGCTACTACCAGCCGTCCTCTGATTAAATTTATTAAATCCTTGGTCCTTTGGACTACTGCGGGTCCAAGCATCTTGCGCTCTACAACTCCATCCTAACATAAGGGAGATCGACATTGTCTTCCCTCAAGGATCTCATAAGGCGATATCTCAATACTGACATATGATCTATTGTCATAAGAAAATTCGATCCGTGTTAAGTGATCGTTCCAATTTCTTTCAAGTCTATTGCACAGACTCTCATTATAGCTTTTAGCATTAGAGCTTTTGCTTCTCAATACCCATCCTTTTCCAGTTCGTAATCGCTACTACCTTATGTTCCTAATATTATACTGGTTATACTTTTGCTCGTTAGCGTTCTATAACCTTTTAATAACCACGTCAACCTTAGTATCACGAATGTGCTTCCATTATGACTACCACCATAACTTTACTACTCCTTTCTCAGCTGTTTCCATTTCCAAGGTTTGATCAATCATATAGAAGTAAAAGAACTTATTGAGAGATCACTATGATCATGAACACTTGTTATATCGCATAGTTAGTACAGAAGGTGGCCAGCCTTTAGTACTTGACAAGCAATTAAACAATAGCTGGTATCCTACTCGGCTTCTATCACACAGATAGATAGTCATTCGGCAATACCTCCCCTTCTGGAAGGGTTGTTCTTCTCAGTTTATATGAAATGAAAAGAAGAGAAAAGAACGAACTGAAGAGAATTGTATATACATAAAAAAAAAATTATTGCCATAAAATATCTGGCTTGGAATCTACCTCTGAACTATAGAGGTTTGTCATAGGAGAACAAAACATATGTGTATATATATCAACATCAAGTATTATTGCATTGCATTTCACATGCTTAAATATTTTTGCTATTCGTCCATCATTCTATGGACCCATGCTCTTCCTCGAGTTTATAACAATCACCTTTGAAACTCCCTCGATATCGAAAATCGAACCCGGGATCTCATTCTAGACATCATCGTTACTAGAATTCTATGCTTGCACCGCAACCTTCTTCGTATAATAATACGACTCTCTATTGATAAGAAAGAATAAATATTCAATAGGTAGATACTCTACTTAATTAGTCTATTCAATGATTACTTATGCATCACCACGACCCGATTAGTGGTACTCAATCTCAACATCCATTCCAATACAACTCTCATGGTTGTAATCAGCTCATTACTCGCAGAATCATTGCTGCCTTACTATGGTCCACCACTGACCTACTGTCATCATTCACTTTCCATGAAATCTTAATATCTAACCATACGGAGTCCATATATGTCGTATAAAATTCTTCTAAGGAGGTAACATAATCACCATTCATGATTCATGAAGAACACTCCTGATCCTGACATACATACGTGACATGAAGCAAATAAAATTGCAGAAGAGTTTCAGTCAAAGCAACGATAGCAAGTTAATACCATTCTTAATCATATGCCTTCAATAGAAGAAAACATGGTCCTGGCTTATCTCAAGATAGTATCTTCTGAGATAGATAGCCCGCTCATGGCGATTACATGAATTAAACCTTTACCAACTACTATTACGGTTGGGTATTGCACAGTCATCAGAAGGAATGTCAATCTTCTAAACCATAATACAACCTGCATAACTTTAACCATAATCACTGTATTCCTTTGGCACAAGCGCCTATAATTATCCTCTTACCTTTAAAGTGTCGGCCACCTCTTTGGCCTTTCCTGATAGTAAAATTTCCTTACAGTCAACGTCATTTTAACCACCTGCAAATAATTTTTCTACCTTATTTCAATCACATCTTATATGAAGATGTTTTCCTTAAAATATGGTGAGTAAAAAAAAATCACTATTTTCCATAAGTTATTGCCTCAGTCTTGAGAGATTAATCACTATCGCGACTGACTCTCGATCATACTTTAGAACATCTTTTATCTTAGGTCCTAATTGCCCTGAACAATTTTGACCTTTACTGGTTTGATCCATACTTTCTCGTGGTTTAACACGTGCCCCACTTGGCATCATTATAATTACGTCATATTTCCTTTATCAACATTTCTATTCTTGAGAATTTTGAATATTACCTTTCTCCTTGTAAAACCTCTAAGATTATCCTTCAATCGTTCCTCCTGTATTCCCTAGATACAGGGCATATCAAAATACCATTTACTACTACTAGAACCATTATCTATATACTTCTGAAAAATTTCTCCACTGATCCTTAAAGGTTGTTATTACCTTAATCCTTTCCAATTCATACTGTCAAAACTCATACTATCCCTATTAAGGGTGAAATGCCAACCTTTATGCATTCCCCTAGGATTCGTTTTAAGTTACCGATGTTCTATCCTTAATTCCACCTTTAAAAGGTACATGCATCCTCCCATAGATAAATCAAGTCATATATCCCTGATAAGGGTGTCTTATTCAATCATTCCCACCTCGATAGTATATGCCAAATTTTCACAATAACATCTGTATTCAAAATGAGGTCAACCCATATGGCCTTCAAAAGATAACAACGGTTATCCGCTTTTCTTGCCTAATTTGGTAACGATAACAAGGATGTTATGGAAGATATTGGTCGTGTTCAACGTGAACCTCTTCTTAATAATTCCTTATTTACTTTTGTTGTTTATCTCAATAGTCACCTCAATATTGGGATATCTTTCATACATGGCGTCTCCCTTTCTGGGTATCAAGCCACCAGTCTTACACTTCACATTCTTGAAGGTCACTTCCTTCATCCAATTTTTCCTAATTTCTTGCTTCCTTGTCTCCTCAGTCTATCCGCGTCTCATTATTTATCCTTCAAATTATCTCAAGGTTTCCTCGAATCCTTGGATGAAATATATGTATCTCTTATACCTTCAACCATCAATTTAACTCATGGTGAATCACCCTCATCCTGACGATTACATACTTTTCTATTTCTATTACTACGAGTCTTTAGGGTTTCCTCATACCCAACTCCCTTATCATTCCTCAAACTCTATTGCCTTTATATTCCTTTCCACTTCAGTTTCTTTTTTTATTTTCCTTTCTCTTATCATTATTTCATAAACCAACACAACATAAGCATTGATTTCAAACATCCCGTCATTCTGGATTCGTGTCCTCAGAACGAATCTTGATAACTTTTACAACTTAGATTCATAATTCATCATACTCTTCTGCCTTTGTTCTGGCTCTAAAGCTTTTACACTATCTCCATAACCTTGGGAAATACTTTCCTGAAAACAATTGACTGAACTTAAATCAGTTTATTATAATCTCTTGCTTCGTGCCTTCCTTTGCCTTTCACCAGCGGGTGGTCTCTCTCTTAGGAGGGTAAGTGACAAAAACAGTCTTTTGTGGTTCGTCAATCATTTAGAATCTCAAATGATTCCTATATTTCCTTTAGCCAGGCTCTTGCCTCGACTGGGTCAGCTTGTTCCTTGGATCTCTGAGAGCTTAGCGACTTAAAGATCATGAAAGAATTTCCTCACCGCATTATTTCGTCAGGGTGGTGGTTGGGGATAATAGTCTAAGTCCTTTTTAGACAGGTCCATGAATCGCCGTATAGGAGTACCATCTCGGGTCTCCTTTCCTTACTCGACTTCTGTTTCCTTAGTATGAAATGTTTCATCCTTCTCCCATACTTAGGGTTATCTTATACGTTAAAATCCTCATTTTTCCACTTCATTATGTTATGGTTTCCTTCTATCTTGATGGCGTCCTCCCTAACTATCACATTCAGGGTTTGCCCTTAATCTTATTCCTTGAACTATGACTTTCATCTAAGATCTCATCTTTAAGCTCTTGAACATTTGGAACCCAAATTCTATAGGAATACCTCATTATTCCCTTATCATCTTTCTCGGTACTAATCTCATATATATTTGTTGGCTCTCTGCCTTCATTCATCACTTTTTCTGGCACAATATGTTCTTTTCCGATAATTCGGTCTGTATTGCAATCTCAAACAGTTTTTCGGTACCGGCTCCGGTTACCTTCATATCTATTTCCATTTTCTCAAAATCTCTTATCAACTCTCCCAAAGACATTATCATCTTGAGTCTCTCCTTTACACTAAGGGCATCAGCCACCACATGGGCTTTCCCCGAATGATACAGAATCTCCCAATCATAATTCTTGATTAGCTCTAACCGCCTCCTCGGGCGTATGTTGAGCTCTTTCTACGTAAAAATGTACTAGAGCTCCTATGGTTTGTGAATCTCGCACTTCTCTCCATACAAGTAGTGCCTCAAATCTTTAGGGCAAAACTATTGCCATGAGCCCAAGCTCATGGGTGGGGATATCGAATTTTATATTCCCTTAATTGTCTTGACGCGTACGCGATTACCTTGTTGTGCTGTATAAGAAGCACCCTAATTCCTTATGCGAAGCGTCACTACACATCACAAAATCTCCTTTTTCCATCCGGCAATGCCATCATAGGGGCCGTCACCAATCATTGCTTCGATTCTTAAAAGCTGTTCTCACATTTCTCTGTCCATTCGAACTTCTCAGTCTTATGAGTAAGCCGCGTTAAAGGGGCTACTATCTTTACAAACTTGAACGAACCTCTGGTAGTGACCGGCCAATCCTACCTCTGGTAGTCGCCCTAACCATGGTCATCAATTCCTCAGTGGTCCTTTATTCATTCTTGTTAGGATCCTCCACGAGATCCTCCTCAGCAACAATCCCATCTAGGACAACATCCTCAACCACTACATCCTCAATATGAACATCATCCGGTCCTGCGTTAGGACGCTCTATTGGATCCACAATCCGATCTCCAATAACTTAATAAAACATCATCGCGTTGTTGCTTCTCAACCTTAGGGTTCGGACTCCCGCTACCATATACGATAACGAACTATGCTTCTATCACGATATTTATAAGGGTTCCCGTAAGGGTTTTAACTGTCAGTACTACGTTAGGTAGCCCGACTATGAACTTGGCAAGAGTTCTTATTATCTTAGTGAACTTATTATCTTTACGTCACATCATCTCTGAGGTTTATAACGCTTAGCTCTGATACCATTTTTGTAACACCCCCAGATCCAGGGTCAGGGATCCGGGTCGTCACGGTCTTTCTTTCCACAATATCACTTCACTTAATTAATAAATAACCTTATGCTGTGACCCCACACTAACACACACCACAACCTGTTATAGTCTCAGAGATGAAATTGAAATAAGTACAAGTCCTTGAATCCACAATTAAAAGTTATTACAACCCAAAATGATTACTTGATAAATTTACAGTTAATTGCCATTATCTGCCACAAGTTATAATTATACATAATTAATTCTCAAAAGTAGAATGCCTGATCTACCAATAGATCTACCTTTGCAGCTATAGCAGCTACAATATCAACGGGAAGACGCGGGACGCTTCCCACGCGCTTGTGCTGGGTCTGCTGGAGTCTGGCCATCTTTCCTAACTATTGTTGTGTGATGAAGAAATAAAGCAAGAGTGAGCCTTACAGCTCGCAAGATAATATATAGTGATAACAATAATACAAGTATCTAAATGGATACCTACTAGAATCTTTTATCATGTGTAAGATAATTACTTACTAGATATAAGTAAAAACAAGGGATGAAGTTACCAAATACTTCACTATACTTATATCAATTATAAAGTTACTTGAACTACCACTGTTCAAAGTATAACGAGCTTTCAACAGTTCATCACATAGATGAGACTACAAGACAGATTTGAATAAATTAAATCTTTGAAGTAGTATTGAAGGAAATGAAGTTATGATATACTTCATTAAGTTCCGATATATATATCCACATATACATCTTCCTTATACAGTCCCTGAAAACCTCTGTCATGTAAAGTATGAACAGAGTTTGTAACATCCAATGAATTTTTGGAAGGGAAAAAGAATTGTGGCATAAACCCGATATCTTGCTGATCAGGCAAAGATACCAATAAGTAACCTTTTCTACTAGTAGATGGACGAATTCCCCACTGGTCATCACCCTGGTCGCAATAGGACCTTATGCTGGACTGCCACTCAGCCACTTATGCATTTGATGGACTCCCACTGAGCCACTTACACTATCATGGACGCCCACTGAGCCCATGTTGCTTATGCCGACTCGATAGATGGACTTACTTCCCGAACGTTGGGTAAGTAATCAATTCATTTACCAAAACTGCAACCTTGTTGCGAATATAAAATACACCATAGAGTCGGATCCCTCAGGTTTTGAGCGAGTATTTAAATCCCCTTTTTAAAAGGAAGATCTTAAATATAAAAATGAGTTTTGGGATCCGCTCTAACTTTTAAAAATCATTTTGAAGACTCGAAAACACTTTAAAGAGTGTTTGGAGTAATGCTGATTTAATGAAGTAAATCAGTCCCAATATATTTAGAAAATGTCTGAATATTATTATTTAAATAATATTGCCATAAAGAATAATCTTTATACAAATAATTGAAGTAGAAGCTGTAAGACTTATACTTGAAATGAGTATTAAATAATCAAAGATATACTTCTACGAAAGTACTATCTTTATTTGAATAATCGAAAATAAGTTTGATTATCGAAACATTATTTTTTAATAAAATAAAGAATATTATTAAATAACAAGTGGAGTCATAATACCTCGAATGAATATTATAAATAATATTCATTAAATAAAATAACGGAGTCATACATCCTCAAATGAATATTCAATAAATAATCATTAATAATATAACTGAGTCAAAATCCCTCGAATGAATATTCAAAATAATATTCAATAATAAAATAAAGGAGTCATAAGTCCTCGGATGAATATTTGAAATAATATTCAATAATAAAATAAAGGAGTCATAAGTCCTCGGATGAATATTTGAAATAATATTCAATAATAAAATAAAGTTAAAGTTATCGAATAAACCTTATTCGATTAATAGTTTTGAAAACTATAACCATATATATATAAATATATATATTATACTCGGAAACATCGACTCCCGGTTTAGAAATATGTTCACCTTTTGATCCCCTATACTAAGGGTAAATTCAAATACCGCTTATCTCTAGCATAGGTATTATGCAACTGTAAGCATTTTAACCAACAAATATATAATCCAAGAATATGAAATAGGCATGCATATATACCATATCACATGCTACAATATATCGCAAGAATTTGCTAATAACAAATATGCATTTATCGCAGGATCATGCATATACACATATACATCACAACAACAGTATAACGGGTAGAAAACTTGCCTGAGCGACTGGGGGTTACAATGGCTCGGGACGAGTCTGGTAACCTATAAACAACAAGTAAGTTGGAATTAAACCAAAGTCACTTGTAAATCTATACTCTAACCAACTTAGACTCTAACGCTCGTTTTGCGCTTACTGATTCTCTTAAGTCACTCGAGTATCCTCGGCTCCACCATTTTTAATAATTTAACCATTACGAGTTTTAAGGCGATTCCTTCGCGAATGTCTTACCAACTGCCTAACACACTTACCATAATTGTTTCATACATTAATTAACCCTTTTTGGTCTTTAACCTATGTTTCAAAGTAAGGCGAGGGGAAAAGTTTCGTTCGCGAAACGCCGTTACTTAAAACGGTCGTTTCTCCTAAACCGTGCATCGGAATCAAACGAACTACATATCAAAACGAAGCTCGTAACATGAGCTATCTAATCATGGCAATGGTCAAAATCTAGCAGGGGGTTCTCGGGTCCTAATGTTATGAACAAAAGCAGTCTAAAGTAAATCGGACTTTACGACGGCTATGTTTACGCGATTTCCCAATTTTAAACCATTCAAAAACCATCACAATTCAACCTCAACCCATTCATACAACCAAAGTCCATCCTTATCACATCATAACAGCCCCAATCAATTCAATATTAATATTTATACTTATGCCTAAGCTTGAATTTAACTATACTTAAGTTGTTTTAACCAAAACAACAAGATTCACCATTCCATTTCACTACCACTCCAACCCAAACTCTAAACCACAAGCATTAAGCTACTTTATCACCATAATAATCAAAATAATCTTATTATACAAAGGAATCTAGGGTTTGGAGATGATATACCTTCCTTGAAGTGGTGGGAGTAGCTAGGAAGCCTTAAGAAGCCTTGAGAAGTCTTAGGGATGCTTGGATCTTAAAGGAAAACAAGAAAAATTCAAGTTAAAACTTTGAAATCACTATTCATTATCTTCTTCATTGATTAATTGAAGAAGATTGAGAATGAATGGGGTGCTTAAACTCATGATATAGCCATAACTATGCATAAGGATGATTAGGGAATTATCTTACCAATTTAGGAAGCCTTGAACTTGAATTTTGAAAATTATTTTCTTTGAAAATGGCAAAAAGCCGAGAGCAAGCTCTTGTTGAATGAAAGAAATGATTTTGTGTTTTGCTTTGATTTGTTTTGGTTGGTTGTTTTTGTTTTGTTTTCGTTAATTAAATTATTAACCTTGGACTTTGTGTGGTTCTACTTCAACCACATCTCCTTCCTTCCCATGTCATGCCTATGTCATGCTATGATGTCATCTTTCCCTCTTTGTCCTCTTCTCATTGGTTGGGTGACATCATCCTCTCTTATCCCTTTGATTAACTTCCTAATTGTTTGCCTAATAACCGCTGATCTGTTATACGGTTTGCTTAACTTTCGTTTTCGTTTATCGTTTGAGGGATCATACCCGGGATCTTATTACTTAGGTTCCCTTAACCTTTCTCAATGTATTATATTCCTTTTATGATCCTCTCTTAAAATCCTTTTAATTTAAATCCTTTTTATCCTGTTACCTTATACTCAATTCTTTCCGTATCTAGTGGATTTCCGGGAAAAATCAAAGTGTTCGGTATTGGATTCTGACGATCTTTTCATACACTTATATACCATATAAAGTACTAATAAAATCTCAGAATATCCATACCAGAACCCCTACATAGTGTGGCATGAAAAGTTTTCTCATTCAGCATAATCTGCAAAATCACTATTCATAAGGATTTCAAAAATTTCCAAAAATTGGGGTTATTACAAATAATCTACACATCACAAAATTATGAAAAAAATACCTAGATAATCTACAACACTTGTAGAACCCAGATCTGTACTCAAAATCTCATGCAAAAATTATTTCGAATTAATTCATAATTAAATCCAAATAAACTTGCAAAAATCATAATAAATCCATACATGCATAAAAAAAATCTGAATTTTTTATATGAATCTCTATATGCAGAACCTAGCTCTGATGTCATTAAAGGAATTTATGGATGAGCGGAAGCGTGATATAACAATTATTCCGTAAAAACCATATACCGCACATATAGAAAAACGTATAAAAGGGAAAAACTGAGGAATCGTAACCATACCTTGTGAATCGAAACTTTATAAAAATGGGGTGCTAGCAGTTGCTCCTCAGTGTGTGAAGCACTCTACCGGTATCCACCAAGAACGATCCTCTTCGATGAACCTTTTTATAAAACCGAGCTTTTATAAAATGGAGTTTTTTGGGAGAGAGAGAGGGGAAGAAGATGGAGGCTAGGGTTTTCATAAAACCATAATTGTGTAAATAGAATGAGCCATCTCATGCTATTTATAGGGCTCTCCTAGGGTTATAAAATATATCTTTATATATACATATATTAACCCCCACATTTTATCTTTATAAAATACTTTAATAATAATTAAAAATATTTTAATCATTATTTCTTTTTCTAAACTATTTAGAAAATAATTATCTCTCTCATTATTTCATCAAATAAAATATTCTTTTATGGTGTGACCCTGTAGGTTCAATATTATTCTGGTAGTAGAAATAAATAATAATATACTTTTATTAATTATTCATATGAATACTAAAATTCACTAAATATAATTAACTGATTATATATTTATTCTACATCGTGAGTGATGCTTCTCAACATATCGTGACTATCCGAATAATATGAATTCACTGCTTAGAATACCAAGAACCTGTCAGTGACTAGTTACCGTACAATGAATTCCTTCTACCCTTACAATATCCCGATTAAATACAAGGCATGGATCTCGTGTCAGGCCTATCAAATTTAATCATATGATTTCTTATTCATAATGCAAAGTTCATATTAATGCAAATTAGAAACTCCTTTCTAATTTCATACACTTTGGCCAGAGATTCCAGAACTCGCATACTAAGAATAACATAGGATATTCTCTTCCTATACTGGAAGGGGTAGATCCTCTATTGACGTTAACTATCTTTGTACACAAATCCCTATGCCCAGAATAGACCTAATGGATGTCCTTGAGACAAAGGACTAAATCAAAGCACAGTTCATTATATACAAGATAACTCTAACGATCTCAAGTCTAAGGACACTTGTACAACTATCGCTCAGTGAACCACTATTGACACGTGGGTAATCTCCATTAGTTGTTCAACTTATCGAGTCATGTTCAGTGAACTTATTCCCTAATAAGCACCTACATTCTAGCTATAGTGTCACCACACAAATGCCTATGAGAACAGACATACTCCTGAAGGGAGCAAGCATAGTATGTACCAATCTTTGCGGATCCACTAACATCCAATTAGTTATCCTATGATCAGGAACTGTTTAAGTCTAGAGTTATCATCTTCTAGATCTCACTATTATAATCTCATTATAATTCTAAAAGCTTTACTCTAAACTATGGAACATCTTATTTAAAACACTTTAAATAGATAAAGCCCATAATAAAAACATAACAAGTCTTTTATTAATTTTAATGAAATCAAATAGGAATACAAGAAAGTTCTTCTTAACTCATCATACATGATTGGATTTAGGACAAACACTTTCATGTATCACTCCTCTCATAGCTCCAAAATCCAGATGTACCTGCAAGGAAAATCACCTTAGCCATCCTTAAGGAGGTCATATGTGGTGCAATGGGAGTTCCCAAATCCCCATCCTTGTTAGAATCATCAGATGAATCTGAGTCATAATCTACAAGTTGCTAGTTTCCCTTTTAGGGTCCCAGATTTGAATTCTAGGAAGGTAAACAATGATCCACATAATTTAACATAAAGATTGAAGTTCCCTTCTAATGTTTGTGAAGATATTTCCTTGTGACTCATCAGGTAATATCTGAATCATTGTCAATAAGTTGCCGATCTGTACCTATGTCAGATCCACTATCCGCAGATGCATCCAGGGGATTACTCCTGGGGAGGTAGACACTGACCACTGACATATGGCTATTGGATCAGTATCCTCTCCTAATACCTGTAAAGGCAATTGGTCCATTAAAGAACCTTGAACATTCGAATCTGACCTTAAAATGGTCGAAACTCTTGTTTCTGTCAACTTTTCCTTTGTGTGTGTAGTCTATCCTTGTGCATTAAGAATTATTTATGTTTGAGGTGGTGACACTACATCGGATACCCTGGCCGATAGGAGAATTTTATATAAGCACCCTGTTGCGAGGATGAATCTAGTAACTGTTTATGTGCCTTTTCAGCCATTACATCTTTTTGAGAAGATGTATGGGGGCTAGCAATCGCCTCGGTTTAAATACTACTCTTCTTTGTAGGAGACAGAGCTGCTGGGTTGACTTCAGATCTTCCTTATGTGGTGCACTAAGGAACTTTCTCCCTCGCGCTCATTCATACTTCATTTTACGGGTAAAAGAGTGTTGGTTGGTTCTGTTTTTGTGTTTGTCTTTACAGTCTGGGATATAAGTTGTGGGTTTTCAACCTCACGACTATCAATGAAAGAAGGCCATTAGAGGCTGAACCTGTATCACAGAACATATGGAAATATAGAGATTAAATGCACTTAAGATCTATAATGAATGAAAATTATGCATTTAATCTTTTGAGAGAAATGATGTACAATAGTGATTTCAAAAGATTTTAATGAAATAAGCAATCACCAATGTTGAAAGAAGTTTGATTTTCTCCTAAAACTGTTCATGCACAAGTCTATTTTTTATGCCTAAAAGGATAAATGATTTGATAAGACACAGACTGATGACCTAACAGTAGTAAGAAGAGCAAGAAAGATTTGTCTTTTAATATGAATGAGTTTTTGTAAAAGCATTGATCACTTAGGGTAAAGTATAAGCAATTCTCATTCATATCAAAAGCTCCATAATTTGTCTTTATAAAATTATAATCAACAATATTGTTTGTTGATAAATAATCTTAATAAGAATGACTATGCTGGTGATTTCAAATTATAGTGAATCTTTCAGATATAACAACTCATATAAATTCACTAGAACTCAAAATCTCATAATTATCTGCAATAAAATATTAACAATATATCATTGACTGATACTTGTCAAGTACTTTAGATATCAATAATTATGTAGCACCCTACTTTAATATAATTTAAATCATGAAACTGATTTGACATGGAATTGTCTAACATCATAATTCAAATATATTAAAATAAGATATTAATGAATTAAATACCAACTATCTATTAAATAGACATTATCATTCAATTTCATATATTATACAATTGTTAACTCCTAACAGCTGTAATATCTCAAACAATGTTGATTCGATAAATATAGCAACATTTACCAACATTGTCTTATTTGCAATCTTAGAATGAAATTCTAAGTTTCTTATACTTTGATCCACCGAGTATTGCATCTATATCAAAGTATTTAGGAATTTGCAAGTAAGTATACAAATTATTCTAACTTCACAACATATGGTTTCTTTTAATAAAACATTATCCACATTGTCCATATTTGTACTTGAGAAAGATTTTTACACCTTTTATATTAGTATAAGTGACTGAGGATAAACATTGATTATTTAGAGGAGTTCTTAGTAATGTCACAAATACTAATACTTCACAATTAGTTCATACTTGAACTCTTAACTAAATATCATTAATTGATACAAGTCAAAAAATTAGCATACAACTAATCATGCTACAATCATGATAATGATTTCAGTGAATTCTTGAGATGTAAACATTGCTAAATTCACTAAAACTAAAATCTCATAATTAACTTATAACACATAAGTTACAATCAATATACTAGATATCAATCATTGACAGATTTAGTTATAATCATTCATGCTGCTTATTTATTTTAAGTTAGTTTGAATCATGGAGCAAATAAAATCATTGAATTGCTTTAATTTCCATAATCCAAACTACCCAATACAAATACTAAATAAATAAATACTAAATATCTATGAGTTAGATTAGATGCTAGCACTTAAATATTTATAATTTTAGAATACTTTCTAAGCATATAAAATATTGAGAGTTTTATACACATAACTTAGAAAATACTTCAACTTCTAATGTTAGTGATTTTAGAAGTAAGCATTGATTACTTAGAACAAAAATTCTAAATAATATCACTAATACTAAAAGTACCACAATTATTCATACAAGATACAAATAACTATGCTGCATATTATTTTAAATATAATTTAAATTATGAGACTTATATGGAATGAAATTGTCTACCATCATAATTTAAATCATTTAAAATAATATTCAAACTTAATGCTGTAATACTTAACTACCACAAATGTATATAACGTTGTAATCATGATAATCAAGATAGTAGCACAAAGTACGAGGTACTGGAATACTGATAAATTCACAAGTTCTTTAAATATTGAAGATTTAATACCTGTGAACTTATATTAAGAATTCTTTACAGATGGGTTTTCCAGCTAATATGCAATGAATGATATCCCACACTTACAAACCAGTCTTGAAAAATTAACTTTAACAAGTGATTTAATAAATGTCTCTGCAAGCGACTCTTTGACTAAAAGACATGCTCTCGAAAGTAATGATACCTGGTGTGAAGGTGCCTTATCATAGAGTGTTCCACAGAGTTGTTGGATTTGAAGTTGTTTCTTATCGTAACAAGAAATCAATCGTCTTCCACAAAGTTGACAGCTTCTTGAGATTCTTCTCCTGTCACCTAATTTGACAACTTCAGATGCTTCTCCTATCTTTCTTATAACCTGTGTAATCTATATCTATATAGCCAAACATGTTAAGCATAATATCTTTAGGGTACTTTACTTCAAGAGTTGATAGTCCCTTAAGATATCTAATAATCTTGTTAATAGATATAAGATTAGATTCTCTAGGATCCACTTGGAACCTTGCACATTACCATTTTAAGAACATTATATCACTACACATATATAAGATTATGTTTGTGCCTAGTAATAAAAGAGTTATTAATATGATGACTCTACTAATTCATTTTAAACTATAACTTCAGTTAGAGTGCCATACTATGTCCTTGATGATTTATTGAGTAAGATACCATTTCATACCATCCTGAAATGAGCTTGTGAAGAAGAGCTATGCATAGTCTAATAGATCTGCAACTGCAAAGTCCATGAACTGTTGTGAATTAACTTCCTCCTTTGACTCACCAACCAGAAGTGCACTTGTACTAATTTACCAGAGTCCAATTCCATGTAAAATGTGCATCAGATGCCTGATATGTCATAATACCCTTAAGTCTCGTCACTGGTGCTTTCTATTAGATACTGCTTCCAGATAATGACCTAGCATCCAGTTTGGCCTTGTCCCTCGTAACAATGCCATTGTCATCCAGTTGACTTCTGGTTATCCTTGTACCAATTATAAAATTGTCATTTGGTTTGCATACCAACTTCCCTTCAATCTTCTTGTTGACTGATTGAGTTCATTTTGCTTTGCAATCTCCTAATCAATCCGGATCTATCATAGCTTTTGTAACTTTCTCAGTTTCTTCTTCAGATAGAAAACTAGAGAAATAATCATCCAAACTCAGTAGCCTTGCTAATCATTACTCCACCATCTGGATCACTTAAGAACTAGATTTTAGGAATAATATTGACATCAAACTCTTTATCTCAATATATATGTTCTTTAGTGTCCTCTGATTTCCAATGAGGTGTTGTGTCTGACTAGTTGATCCTTCTATTGCTCGCCCAAGCTGTTGATGGGATTTCCTGAAAATCCTTACCCTTGCTAACTAGATTCATTGAAATAATGAGTTTTTTTATACACTGCCATTCCACTGCTTGGATATCAATCATCAATAACATTAATTTCTCCTTTAATAGCTTGTAGCATGGAGTTATTGAACTGTGCACTTAGACATTCAATCATTTTCTGTTGATCAACCATAAATGCCCTATAGGTTGTAGACTCCACTGAGTAGCCATGAAGAATATCCTTACAAGTCTTAGCTGTAAATGCCAAGATCTTCAAAAAACTGAAAACATTTAATTGTTTGCTTTTGTAGAACATTCTCTCCAAACACTGTCAGGTTATCCAATTTTTTGTTGGCCATTAACTCATTAGTGGTCTTCATGTATACATCTTGATCAAATCCCGATCTTACTTGTTGCAAATTGTATTGACTGCTTCAGCCCTTTGGTATTTAGAAAGTCTTGATTAGCTTGATATTGTCCTTGTTGCTTTAATTAAGTCTTGGTTCTTCCTTTTTACCACTCCATTCTGACTCGGAGCTCCTAGTGCTGAATATGTCTCAAAATATTCTTTATGTTACAGATATTAATTAGAACTGCTTCTTGAATTCAGTCCCATTTTCTGACCACAAGATCATTTCTATTATAGTTGCTTCCAACTTGATCTTCTGATATGATCAATCACCATCTGTGATGTCCTGTCTTGAGAACACACGAACAAAAACTTTATGTTAAGAGTAGTCATCAATCATCACTAAGGTATATCTTTACTTTGATGTGATGTTGTCTTTGACTTCTCTTTCTGACATGCCTCACTTTTATCGTCTTTTGAATTTCAGATGAGGCAGTCCTCTCACTAAACCCTTTTTAAAAAATAGTTCCTTGTGTTGATGTTCAAGGGTGAGAGCTTCTAATGCCATAGTTAAACTTTTGTTAGATGAAGCTTTACAGTAGAAACCATTGACTTCACCTTTCTTGAGATTCCAGTCTAGCCACAAGCATATCATTCCCTTACTCTTTACTAGAGCAAGCTTCTCAACCTTCCTGCTTCAGATGAGACACCAATCCTTCATTGAATTGTCATTATGTCCTTTGATGAAGAACTGTCTCATAAGAGGATTTTTGCCTTGATTCTCCAGCAAGAAAGATGCTTCAACTGTTATCAGTGACTCCAATGATTAGTGGTTATCATTGATATCAATTGTTGAATCCATGATGATATTCCTTTTTCTGTATAGCTTGTCCCGTCATGAAAACCTTTGCTATCATCTCCAAAGATTATTGATGGAATAGCTTTTGTTGATCACATTTGATTGTGAGGTTCTTTCGTTGATCATGTGCCTCGAGTATGAATTACCAAGAATACATATGAGTCAATTAACCTGTTATGTCTTGCACTCACAAATGGATTAATATTTATTGGTACCCAACTTATCAGTTTGGGTCCAGATGGATTAGAGATTTTACTATAAATAGAGATAACAACAGCTGCAACCTTATCATGCTAATTCTTATATTTGACTGACCATTTTCTCCATTTTAATACCCTTGACAAATTTGTCTTTAGGCTAGGAAAAAATGGTTCCAACCTTACATAAAGAGGACTAGCAGTCTTTGCCCTATTGTAATCTTAAACATGTTTTTCCTACAATTAATGCAAGTACTAAGAGATGCATTCATGGCATTGAAATAATCAAGCATTGTATTAAGAATACATGGCATTCATTCAGAAACATTATGCATAAGAATTAAGCAAGACAAGCATGATATGAAACACACAAAATTAGCAAATAAATCACTAATTCTATCTAGTCCAATCCTGTTGAAGAGTCTCATCTAGCTATCTCAATCCAATTATAAAATAATACATCTTAACAAACAATTCAGATCAAATGAATAAATCACATTGTAATAGAATGCAGAAGATAAGCATAAACAAAGGTCTTAAGTGCTGGAAAACATATATCTCACTAAAGTAATTAATCATGTTCAACAAATATTCAAACACATATTTAAGATCATCTAAAGTAACATGCACAAGTTAAACATCAATCCTAGTTACCGGAAAAATAATCTAGTGAACTAGTTCAACATTTTCTATGTGTGATGCTATCATGCTTATGCGAGTGTTAAACATTTAAACACTAAGATCTTATCATGCATTGAATATTGAGAGCAAAATATTACAGTGGTTCAAGAAATTGAAACCTGAGATATGTGAGTTGGACCATCTTCAGAGATTGCTATGGAAGCAAGATATTCATGATCTTCCTTCTCGCCATCTGATCCATCCCAACTCTTTCCCGTGCACTATAAGTTTTTAATGGTTGCTTCCCTAAGAAAACATTCCACCTTTATCTCAACTCTTCAACTGAATCCCTACTCATTCTTGTTTGTTAAGCTTCCTGTTCTGTTGTAGAAAAAACCCTGATGGTTACTTGAAATATATATCTTGTCATAACTGTAGCTATCAAATCTTGTTTTTGTCCCAATCCCAGTCTAGTAATCACCCCTTGAACTGAATTTGTAAGAATCTCTGCTTCAGAATAGATAGGCTTGATCTTTGGATATAGCTTAAGTACTCCTTGTAAATCTGATTTGACTAAACTTCCTTGACATGTAAAACACTGCCTTGACGTCCAGTCCCTCAAGTGTTTCTATCTGAGCTTCCTCTGATTCAACTATCAATAACTCTTACATTCTGTCCCGAGGTTCCAACTTTAATGTCTGTAACTGAGATGTTTATATGTCCCCACTATTCTCTCTGACCTCCTCAATTCCTGCCTTTCCGATCTCTTTGATTCTCAGATAAATGTAGTATTGGTACAAAAACCACTGTGTGACTGTATAATTTGGAATCATTATAGTTGTCTTAAAATCTTCGAGAAAAATTGTACCGGTAGAAATTTCATTCCTTTCCTGCATCTGAAAACCTAGTGGTATCCTATGGAGTAAGCCTTTGAGGAAGTTCCACAATTTTCTTCTTTAGGTCTTGAAATCAGTTCTATTGGAATACGATAATCACTGAATAAAAAAATTCTTTCGAATCTTTTGCGGATATAAAATTTAGTACTCGATTAGTGATTTCGTGTTCTTGAGAGAAATAACGTTTGTAACAATAAAACCAGGAACACAGGATATTCGGGAAATATATATATATATATATATATATATATATATATATATTCGTATATAAGTCCGTGAGGGGTGTTGCTACACTCCGGTAAATAGATTAACTGGTACAATCTAAGAACAATAAAGTTCCTAGCTTTTGCAAAGATCAACAAATTAAATCCTATACAATGTTCTAGCTTTTGTTTGTCTAAGGATTTAATTACCGGGTAACGTTTATAATGCCTCTATGAATATACAAGATTTAAATCGGGCATTATAACGTTACTCCGGTGAGAAGAATAATAGATATAGATTTGAGTGTATCTCCTCTGTTTTTCTTTGCTTCTATTTCCACCAGCTCTTTGGGAGAGAAGATGAACTGAACAATTCAATCTCAATTGCTTCCGCTTCTCTGTGTAAACTTTATATCAATAATGTGTGGCTGAGGAAAGAGAGCTGAGATTAGGAATATTCTTTTCGTAACCCGCGACTAACAAACATTACAGGTAACCTGCGAATAATGGAGGGGTACTCAACCCGCGACTAGTTATTATTCCAATATGCGACTAACTAATTTGGTTTCTTTATTTTATTTCCAACACAACCTGCGACCAACTAATAATCACAACAGGCGACTAGTTTTATGTTTTCCTTGTTTTTGTTTTCCTTTTTCCTTTTTCTTTTTTTGTTTATTCTTTTTCTATTTTCTTTTTCTTTTTCTTTTCTTTTTCTTTTCTTTTGGTATTTTCTTTTTCTCCTTTTTTTTGTTTTCTTTTTTTTTATTTAAGTTTAAACTGTAACTAAATTAATTTATAAAACAAACTTAAATATAACTTATATAAATAAACTAATTTAAATTTATAAAATAAATTTATTTAAAGTTTATAAAATAAATCATTTTAAGTTTACTAAATGAATTATATTAAAGTCGATTAAATAAATTTATTTAATTTAACAATTAAACTTTGAGCTTCGCCAGTCCCTCGAGCAGTTTAGCTGTATACCCCACGCACCTCTTCTCGTAATTTAACAGATAAATATTCAATCGAAGTACGTTCCTCAACTTAACAACTCTCCTAAAATTAATACCAAGATTCCTTTCACGAGTTGTTGACGCCTAGTGCAACTGGTCTAGTTCACAGACGACTAACCTCGATTCAGGTCTTCGTATTATAGCCTTGATTATATTGTTAAGCTTGCAACAACTTTATCGCTTCGGACACTGACTGTCAATAAACAAATGTACTTTCACTGGAATCCTTTCTGGCACTATAGACAACGTCTTCATTACTACTACAATCTTGAATACTTCATTCACTGTTCTTCACTGACGCTTGAACATATAAATGAACTCTTGTCAGTGAGTATAACTTCAAGACTGCACCTATCTTCTTTAACCTCTGTCTATACCCTTTCTTCAATTCTTCATATTCCTATGCTTCATACACTGTCTATATTCAATCAATGCCAATACACTGAAATCTTCATGTGACACTTATACACTGAATCTTCATCATTTCTGAAACCTTGAGAGTCTTTAACCTTTATTCTTCACTGAGGCATGAACATATTAATGACCTTCTTTCAGTGACCTGTAAACAGACTTCAAACTTTCTTCTAATCCTTTGATTCTCTGTATATGCCTTGTCTTCACTAATTTCTTATATAGTCGTAGTATTATTAACCTATCCTGTTCTAGTGTTGTTCTCGTGTTAAGTTACCACATAATTGTTCATACAACTACGCAGTCTCACAAACACATATCCTGAAGCAAAATGGAGAGCTCGTGACAAAGAACTGAAAGCTCTGGATGAAGGCCTGCAACTTATTTTGGTGGATTCAATGGATGATGACATGAGTCACCAAATTATGGTCTGTGAAAGTGTCAGTGTTACGACCGACATTTTGTATAATATTATTTGCGAACTCTGTATAATATTAGAGTCGATTATAAATATATTTATTGATTGTACATTTCTGTGAATGAATTTTGCTGCATTATAAATTGCTTTATTTAAAATATGAATTTTTCAAAGAGAGGGTTTTATTAATTGCTCTTATTCTTGATTTATAGAGAATATTCTTTACCTTGGGAAAATTATCTTTTAAAATTTATTTCATTCACAAATCACAAAAGTGATCTCATAAAATTTCTAAAAATCCAAGTTATTTTATGGTACAATTTTATAATTTTTGAAATTTTACTTTATTTTATAAAAGTAAATCTTTGAAAATAGTTGTTTAGTAATTAGCAATTTACATGGATTCCCATGCATGCAAATACCCTCTCATTCAACTTAAAGGGCTAAAAAGACAATTTATACCCTACTAACTCTCTTTTATCCACCAAAAGACCAAACTAACCTTGCATGCAATTTTGCTTAGCTTTGGGAGAAGGGCACTCTTGTAAATTCTAAACTCCACTAATTACTTGGTGCATGATGATAAAAAGAGGAGAGTTAATCCAAAACTACACTCCATTCAACCTCACCATTTGCACTCTTAAAATTTTCTCTCATCCCCCCCCCTCTTCTTCTCCATTCGGCGGAAGCCCCCTACCCCCATCCCCTTAAATTTTTCTTCAACAAATCATTGCCATTCTAGTGTAATTTCACTACCCATTCATATATAATACACTTTCCAAGAAGTTCCATGCTTAGGAGATGAGGTTTAATGCTTGCATGTCTTGTTTTATGTGATCTCCAAGGAGAAACTCTTAATTCTTGTGGATTAAAGGGTTCTCCATGAGATATAATTTTTATGTGCATAAACTAAGTGTTTTCTTGATTAAAACTCCTTTAAAACACTTGCATGCTACTGATATTTAGTTGTAATGCCATGATTTACTTTGCATGTTAGAGATAGAGCATTATTTTCAAGAATGATCAAGCTATATATGCTCTTTTTCGAAAATGTACATGCATGTTTGGTTTGTGATTAAATTTGACATATATGAGCTAAAAACGAATTGTTTCCTTGATAAAATGCTTGACCTTAGTTGTTAAAAGATAGTGTGCATGATCCCTTGAATTAATTTAGTATTTTAAGTCAAATTTATGAGCTAATAGTCCCATTATTTAGTTGAACTTGTTATTGTAATCATTGTGAGTTGCATGTTAAATTTTAGTGTGCATGTTGGTGCTATAAGGCATGAATGATCTCCAATCTTGGTTGAGACCTTATTTAGAGTCTTATAGAAGTAAATTTGCCTTGGTTGAGATTTAATTCATGGTTTTTAAAGTGGGAGTTAAGGTGGAAAGGCTAGGATATAACCCTGAAATTTTCTAGATTTGAATGAGAGTTTTATGTTGATTTTGAATGGGCATTTCTTAGGCATTGTGAGGCCCAAGCCACGGGGAGTTATTACTTGGGTTGTAGTTGAGTCCAGAAGTCATAAATTAGAGAAACCCAACCATTTAGTGAGGTACACACACCAAAACTTAGATTCTGCCAGAATAGAGGATAGTTTGAGTTTAGTACCTTTTGGAGGTCAAAAAGTTGAATTAAGAGTAAGACCTCATTAGGCCTTGATTAGTACTGATACTAGGGAGTTTAAGGAAGAGTTTAAAGTCGAACCATGGAGGTTTAGAGTTACAACCAATGAGTTTAAGTTAGTCCAAAACAGAGCAGTTTTCAGGACACCCATTTAGAGTTGTGTCAACTTTATGGTTAGGCCCAAGAAAATCTAGGAAGGACCTTAATGTCATTCCAAGTGCACAAGTTAGATTATAGACTTAAGAATACATTAGGTCAGTTTTGATTAGGAATATTCGAGATTTAGTGGTGTCAAAATCCGAGAGTCGCCTCAGGTGTCTCCGTAAGTGTGCAAGTGAGAACGCTTTCTTTTAGCGTTTAGTTTTGTGGACCCTATGAGTGAGGCATGAGTGAGACCTAGTGTTTGCATTTAGATATAGGTCAGTAGAGTCTTAGGCCAAGGTTTTAGCTAAGAGAATTGGAACCACCAAGTGTAGGCCCTTCAAGAGTCTAGACTAGTTTAGTAGTGTGTCGCAAGTGGAATTGTGGAGATTTGAGAGTGAGATCATTCAAGTACCGAATAAAGCACCAAGTATAAATAATAGTATGAGTATACCTATCTGTGTTATGTGCTCCAAGGTGCTATATGTATATGTGCATGGTATTGTGTGTTATCTTACTGTCTTACGCAATATAAGACACTAACCGTTACTTGGAGCCAATTTGTGCATTTAGTGTTAGGGTTGTTTGGTGTCGCAAGAGTCTGTAGTAATGCGAGATTATTATTATTTTGTAGGATCGAGTGAAGATAGGAAGTTTGCCGTCAAGGTCGAGTAGTGCTCCCGTCGCTCTCAAGACAAGTCGTGTGTAGTCAAGCCTTCTAAAGGCAAGTGCTCCCTGCAAAGATTAAAGTGGACCCAAGACTCCCACAGAAGTAAGAAGTTTTCTAGGATTAGCCGGGTATTACAGAAGATTCGTAAAGGATTTCTCAAAGATTGCTACGCCACTGACAAACTTGACAAGAAAGAATCACAAGTTTGAATGGAATAAGGATTGTGAAGAGAGTTTTCAAGAGTTGAAGCAAAGATTGGTTACCGCCCCGATATTGGTATTACCGGATGACAAAGGAGAATTCGTGATCTATAGCGACGCTTCGCATAAGGGTTTGGGCTGTGTGCTAATGCAACACGACAAGGTGATTGCATATGCATCTAGACAGCTTAAACCTCATGAATTGAAATATCCGACTCATGATTTGGAGTTAGCAGCTATAGTATTTGCGCTCAAGATATGGAGGCACTACCTGTATGGAGATAAGTGTAAAATATACACGGATCATAAGAGCTTGAAGTATATATTTACTCAAAAGGAGCTCAACATGAGGCAAATAAGATGGTTGGAGCTTATAAAGGAATACGATTGTTCGATATATTATCACACTGGAAAGGCGAATGTAGTAGCCGACGCGCTCAGCAGAAAGGAAAGATTAAATTTGATGGCATTGCCAAAGGAGTTGTTTGAATAAAATACAGTTTGATTCAGTTTCTGCTTGATGTTGATATTTAGTTTGTTGTTAAATATCAAAGGTGGTATTAATATAGATGATTGATGTTGACTTCAATATGGGATGTTGTAAGCATCAAAGTTCGTATTGATATCTAATTTGATATGACATCAAAATGAATATTGATATCAAGAGAATAAACGAATGACCGGAGAAGAGTTATGTACGCAAAAAGATGAGCAAGGGATATTAAAATTTTCATCAAGGATTTGGATTCCTCAAGTAGTTGAACTGAAAAATGAAATACTACGGGAAGCTCATAATTCTAGATTTTCAATCCATCTAGGAAGCACCAAGATATACCAGGACTTGAAACATAATTTTTGATGGCCAAATATGAAGCGAGAAGTAGCAGAATGAGTTGCGAGGTGCTATACTTGTCAGAAAGTGAAGGCAGAACATCAAAGACCAAGTGGATTAATTCATCCCTTAAAGATTCGAGAATGGAAATGGGAAAACATTGCTATGGACTTTATAGTAGGATTACCACGAACGAAATCCGGACATGACGCTATATGGGTTATAGTTGATCGCCTTACGAAGTCGGCGCATATTCTTCCAATTAATGAGAGGTCTTCATTGGATAGATTGGTCCATTTATATGTGCGTGAAATCGTATTACGACATGGCGTGTCCGTATCGATAGTTTCAGACAGAGATCCCCGATTTAACTTGAGATTCTGGAAGCAATTTCAAGAAAGTCTTGGCACGAAGTTAAACATGAGTACGGCGTATCATCCGTAGACCGACGGTCAAAGCAAAAGGACAATTCAATAATCGAAGACATGTTGCACAGTCGTGTAATTGATTTCACGGGAAGTTGGGATGACCACATGCCATTGATAGAATTCTCCTATAACAACAGCTATCACTCCATTATTGGCATGCCACCGTACGAAGCTTTATACGGACGGAAATGCAGATCACCAACTAGTTGGGATGAAGTGGGAGAAGGAAAGATTCTAGGCCCAGAATTGGTACAACAATTGCATGAGACAGTCAAATTAATTCAGAAGAGGTTACTTGCTGCTCAAGATAGGCAAAGAAAGTATGCGGATCCAGCACGTAAGGATGTCAGATTCCAAGTAGGTGAAGCCATTTTGCTGAAAGTATCACCGAGGAAAGGATTATCTAAATTTGGCAAGAAAGGGAAGTTAGCGCCTAGATATATTGGTCCTTTAATTTTGAGTCAAGTGGGGAAGGTGGCTTATGAGTTAGCCTTACCGCCTCAGTATCAGCATGTACATAATGTGTTTCATGTGTCATTTCTTAAGAAGTATAACCCGGATGTCAATCATGTAATAGAGTATGAGCCTATAGAAATTCAGGCAGACTTGTCGTATGAGGAACAACCTGTCAAAATACTCGACTGGCAAGTAAAGAGTCTTAGAAATAAGTCGGTGAAGTTAGTAAAAGTACTTCGGAGGAACCCCAAGGTCGAAGAGTTAACTTGGGAGTTAGAGTCTGATATGCGTTCCCGGTATCCTTATTAGTTCTCTTAGATTCTGAGGACATAATCCTTTAAGGGGGAGAGGATGTTACGACCGGCATTTTGTGTAATATTATTTGCGAACTATGTATAATATTAGAGTCGATTATAAATATATTTATTGATTGTACATTTGTGTGAATGGAATTTGCTGCATTATAAATTACTTTATTTAAAATATGAATTTTTCAAAGCGAGAGTTTTATTAATTGCTCTTATTCTTGATTTATAAATAATATTCTTTACCTTGGGAAAATTATCTTTTAAAATTTATTTCATTCACAAATCACAAAAGTGATCTCATAAAATTTCTAAAAATCCAAGTTATTTTATGGTACAACTTTTATAATTTTTGAAATTTTATTTTATTTTATAAAAGTAAATCTTTAAAAATAGTTGTTTAGTAATTAGCAATTTACATGGATACCCATGCATGCAAATACCCTCCCATTCAACTTAAAGGGCTAAAAAGACAATTTATACCCCACTAACTCTCTTTTATCCACCAAAAGACCAAACTAACCTTGAATGCAATTTCGCTTAGCTTTGGGAGAATGGTACTCTTGTAAATTCTAAACTCCACTCATTACTTGGTCCATGATGATAAAAAGAGGAGAGTTAATCCAAAACTACACTCCACTAAATCTTACCATTTGCACTCTCAAAATTTTCTCTCTTTCCCCCCTTTCTTCTCCATTCGGCCGAAGCCCCTACCCCCATCCCCTTAAATTTTTCTTCAACAAATCATTGCCATTCTCGTGTAATTTCACTACCCATTCATATATAATACACTTTCCAAGAATTTCCATGCTTAGGAGATGAGGTTTAATGCTTGCATGTCTTGATTTATGTGATCTCCAAAGAGAAACTCTTAATTCATGTGGATTAAAGGGTTCTCCATGAGATATAATTTTTATGTGCATAAACTACGTGTTTCCTTGATTAAAACTCCTTTAAAATACTTGCATGCTACTGATCTTTAGTTGTAATGCCATGTTTTACTTTGCATGTTAGAGATAGGGAATTATTTTCAAGAATGATCAAGCTATATATGCTCTTTTTCGAAAATGTACATGCATGTTTGGTTTGTGATTAAATTTGACATATATGAGCTAAAACCGAATTGTTTCCTTGATAAAATGATTGATATTAGTTGTTAAAAGATTGTGTGCATGATCCCTTGAATTAATTTAGTATTTTAAGTCAAATTTATGAGCTAATAGTCCCATTATTTAGTCAAACTTGTTTTTGTAATCATTATGAGTTGCATGTTAAGTTTTAGTGTGCATGTTGGTGCTATAGGGAATGAATGATCTCCATTCTTGGTTGAGATCTTAGTTTAGAGTCTTATAGAAGTAAATTTTCCATGGTTGAGATTTAATTCGTTATTTTTAAAGTGGGAGTTACGGTGGAAAGGCTAGGACAGAACCCTGAAATTTTCCAGATTTGCATGAGAGTTTTGTGTTGATTTTGAATGAGCATTTCTTAGGAATTGTTAGGCCCAAGCCACGGGGAGTTAGTACTTGGGTTTTAGTCGAGTCCAGAAGACATTAATTAGAGAAACACAACCATTTAGTGAGGTGTACACACCAAAACTTAGATTATGCCGGAATAGAGGACAGTTTGAGTTTAGTACCTTTTGGAGGTCAAAATATTGAATTAAGAGTAAGACCTCATTAGGCCTTGATTAGTACTGATACTAGGGAGTTTAAGGAAGAGTTTAAAGTCAAACCATGGAGGTTTAGAGTTACAACCAATTAGTTTAAGTTAGTCCAAAATAGGGCAGTTTTCAGGACACCCATTTAGAGTTGTGTCAACTTTGAGGTTAGGCCCAAGAAAATCTAGGAAGACCCTTATTGTCATTCCAAGTGCACAAGTTAGCTTATAGACTTAAGAATCCATTAGGTCAGTTTTGGTTAGGAATACTCGAGCTTTAGTGGTGTTAAAAGCCGAGAGTCGCCTAAGGTGTCGCCATAAGTGTGCAAGTGAGAACCCTTTCTTTTAGCGTTTAGTTTTGTGGACCCTATGAGTGAGGCATGAGTGAGCCCTAGTGTTTGCATTTAGATATAGGTCAGTAAAGTGTTAGGCCAAGGTTTTGGCTAAGAGAATTGGAACCACCAAGTGTGGACCCTTCAAGAGTCGAGACTAGTTTAGTAGTGTGTCGCAAGTGGAATTGTGGAGATTTGAGAGTGAGATCATTCAAGTCCCGAATAAAGCACCAAGTCTAAATAATAGTACGAGTATACCTATCTGTGCTATGTGATCCAAGGTGCTATATTTATATGTGCATGGTATTGTGTGTTAACTTAGTGTCTTACGCAATATAAACACTAAGCGTTACTTGGAGCCAATTTATGCATATAGTGTTAGGGTTATTTGGTGTCGCAAGAGTCCGTAGTAATGCGGGATTATTATTATTTTGTAGGATCGAGTGAAGATATGAAGTTTTCCGTCAAGGTCGAGTAGTGCTCCCGTCGCTCTCAAGACAAGTCGTGTGTAGTCAAGCCTTCTAAAGGCAAGTGTCCTTCCCTTGTAAACTTATATTGTGCAAGTATATTCCTCTTGTTAATATTTTGTGATGCAAGTGACCCTCTTTCAAACTTATATTTATGCAAGTGTACCCCTCTCTCATATTTTTACAATGCAAGTGTTACACCCTTTCTAAACTTATATTGTGCAAGTGTACTTTTCCTTCGTAATGATATTATGCAAGTGTTTTCCCCTTGTCGAATTGATATTATGCAAGTATATTCTTTTTGTTAATCATATATTATGCAAGTACCCTGAGATACTTATTGGAACCATGATAGCTTGCTTGTTAAAAGAATTTGATATTGCCCATTATCGTAAGTACCCGAACTTAATTTGAGTTAGTATAATTGCTATACCTTGATCACCCCAAACTCATTCAGAAGCGTTTCGTACCTTTAATAATCATTCATATACCTTTGTTGTATTCCCCTTGACTTAGTGTTTAAATATTCTCATTGATTATACATTATCAAATTTCCTTGCGAACTTGAGAAAGTTAATTCCTTCGAATCATATTACCATTTTCGATTGTTTATCATTTCCTTTCATTAAACCCTGAGATAATGATTCATTTGTACACTTTCTTATTACCCCTTACTATGATACTCGAACATTGAAATTTCTTTGATACCCTATGATTGTAACCCTAGTTGAGATTCCTACCTTTGTGGTTTATTGATTCGAACCCTTTTTCAATACTTTCTTCCTTGATTGTTAATCTATTGATATTCATCTTTGACAACCTCTAGTAAGAAAATTGTTCTTTTGTCGATAAGAATCTCGTAATCTTAATCCTTTGATTATTGATCATAACTCTATTATTTGAAATCCTTCGGAATTGGAATGATTGATACCCTTACTTATAATCATTAAAATTTCCCTCTGTTGAACTATTGTTACTCAACCCTGATTATTCCTTTAAATCAGTGAATTGTTCCTTTGTATTGAACCCTGAATTGATTTCCTCACCCTGATAGTTCAATTCGTCTGGAAATAAACCTTAACTTAGTACAACTGTTATTGAGTTTGGCCTAGAATTCCTTAAAGAAGTACACGATCCTTTCATGCCTAAAGAGCTTTTTGAAATGTTATTATTTCTGGCATCAAATTGTTATAAAATGAAAAGTTTTTAAAAGTCGAATTGTCAAAGGGACAAAAAAAATGTTTTCTTGAGAATAGTGGATCTGGACTAAGACGCAGGTCCTTTCCACACTTATTTGAGGCTTAAAAGCTGCCTCGGGATCCCATTAAATTTGTTAGAACCCAGCGAGGTTTGGGATTAATTCGCGGCTGATCACCGACTGTAATCCGTAGCGTCAGAAAATGATTTTTGAGTTAAGAGTTGATTCAAAAAGATTTTGATCTGATTAATGATGCCATTTCCCAATTGTTTAACTTATGAATTTGAACTGTTGTTAATATTCCAATTGTTGATTATATACCTTGTTGAGCATTTGGCTCACCTCTTGCTATTATTTATTTATTTCAGCTAGCAAGTATGGTTAGTTCTAGAAGACCGCCTGTAAGTCCACTGGAGATGCTGAGGCTTATTTGAGAGCTCAGGTAGATAGCTAAAAGTCTATTGTGAGGACCGGTAGTTATGAAGTTATATTAGTTTATAGTGTTGGACTGTTTTTCAAAGACTAAACCTAGCGATCTTGGATATTGTCTGTAAACAGCCTTTTGTGATATTATTTTATTATTAAGTCATTTATATTGTTAAGTGTAAATTTGGGGCTGTGACAACCAGTCACATGTGGGAGATAATAGAATTTGTTATGGAGGGAATTGAAGACATTAGACAGAATCGGCTGGATATCTTGACTTCACAATATGAGGCTTTTAAGTCCTTACCTGGAGAAAGTATCACTAAGATCTTTGAAAGACTGAACTAGATGTTAAATGAATTAAAGAATTCATAGCAAGACTTATCCTCATAGAGAAGTCAACAGGAAGTTTATGCTAGTCCTACCTCACCACTTGGAGAATAAGGCTTCATCTGTTCGTGAGCGTGTTGACTTTAAAACATGACACTTGAAAAGTTGTATGGTAAACTGAAGAATCATGAAATGGAGCAGGAACAAAGGAAGATCATCTATGGTGGTGGTACAATTAATAGAAAAAATGTTGAACTACTCAAGACAACTGCTCTTATAGCCAGTGGAATCAAAGAGCTTGGCATTACTGCTGAAAAGCCCTAGTCCAAAGCTGAAGCGTTCTTTGAAGTTGAGATGGATTATGGAAGCCTCTCTGGTAATCCTAGTGACTCCTATACCATTGATGAGCTGCAAGGTATGGAAGACCCTACTATGGCCAACTTAGCTGGGATGTTCTTGTTAGGGCGAAAACACGCGCTAATTATTCACGCAAGTATACGCGTTCGCAAGTAATATAGAATACTTTCTAGTTCGTTCCCACAGAGACTCAGACTAATTATTGTCTAATTAAACTCACGCACCAATGTATGATTACTTCTCAATATTAAGACACTAACACTTAGAATTGTTGACTAAATATTAACTACAATTAATTACTTAATTTATCACTTAATTAACACTTCAATTATCAATATTAAAACACTCATGAGATCACAACTTCATTACTACTTCCTTCAATAGTTATTGTTATTACCTTTAGCATGTGACAGTGATGATATTAATCGAATAACACGAAACTGATAAAAGCCAACTTTCATTATACTAATACCATTCTACCAAACATCCACAATTAAGATAGAAGTTGAATAGTCATCAATTATATTGAGTTCCTATATGTCTACAGAAATTGACAACACAACGATTTAAGCACAAGTTATTCCTTTTGATTACACAGGGCGAATAAAACTGTTAGAGTTACCCACTAATCATGCACATCATACATGAACCTATGTTAGCATGGTAAGTTCTAAATCTCAAGATCCACCGTCGCTTCACAAGAGATTAACACCCTATCTTATCTGTTCGCGACGCACATAAGACGAATACGCACAACCAATACTAGATATCATACAATCATCACACACTAAAGTATTAAACAATTAACTAAAGAATTCCATAATAAATCCGTTGCGACCCCATGATCACGATTAGCCCATAATAGCACTTATCGTCATCATTGGTTCATATGAAATCATGATAAACAAACACAAGAAAATAATAACTAAACTAATTATATTAAACTAGAGTACGTCACAAGAGTAAATAGGTTCAAAGTAAGAAAACTAGCATCCAACGTTACAACGAAACAAGAATCACAAGAAAATATGCTTCCTCTTCGTTGCTGTGTGCTAAAACGGTCTTATTCCTTATCTCCTTAGCTCCTTGCTTAATACCACGATCCTCTCTCGTGAAAACGTCTCCAAATCTACTTATATAATAGTCCCATAAAACTCAGATTACATAGAAGTGGAAGCCAAACAGAAGTAGAAGTCTAAAAACAACTATTTAATTTCCCGACCCTGCGCGGCCGCTCAGCATAGCTGAGCGGGCGCTCAGCTTCCTGCGCGGCCGCTCAGCATTGCTGAGCGGGCGCTCAGGACCCTACAAATGCAGTTAGGCGACTAAAGATCAATAAACTCATGCAAACGAACATACAGCCAGAAACGTGGTGTGTGCAGATGCTTAACAGATATGCTTCGGAACTAGACCAGTTATTATGACTCAACTATCATCAAGGCAATCACATGATTATACAAAGAATAAAAATTCTAGGCACAAAGTGACATATAACACTGCAAGAATTCTGGAGCTTATTACGGAATCATGCTTTTTATTTACGACAACAATGCTTATTTGATCGTGCAATGAGTGAGGTCCACAAAAGACTTATACAATGGTATCCATGTAACGAGCGTTAGGTTAGCGGATCCCAGACTCTAAAAGCCTTAGGTCACTAGGCACAAAGTCCCCTAAGAACTTAATAACTCGAATACCAAAGAGCCCACTCGTGATCAATTACATAAACACCACAATTTTTTTTTCTTTTCTTTTTTTTTCTTTGTTTTTTTTTAAATTTCTGAGCAAGTGCGTTTCGCTATATCTTGCTCAACCCTAGACTACTCGCATAACATGCGAGCCGGCTACTAGCCATTTGACGCCTAGCCACAACTAGCAACAAATTCCATTTTTACTCCATTTTTTTTTCTTTTTCATGCCTTTATCACTAAGAACCTATTATCGAATTCTAAGCATAATAAATAGATTAACCTCGAAAATAATCAGATCATAACAACAATCTAGCCCTTAAGCATTCTCTAAGACTTAGTGAAACTACAAGTGCTTCTAGCATGCATATCAACCTACACGACTCAATATCACTTTAATGCTATCACTACACTCATATCAATATCACAATTCAGTCGATAAATTATCGCAAAAGGGATCATGGTATATGCATGAGCTACATGACATGATAAACAAATAAAGCTATAAAATAAAAAAAACTATATGGAAAAAATTATGCAACTATATGAACTAAACTATCATGAATATGCAGCTATATGACACACACAAAATATTCCTTAACTACCACCCCCAAACTTAAAATCTTCACTATCCCCAGTGAAGGTAGTAGAAAGGAACACAGGGTATACCTACTCGGAGTCATCATCATCATCACCCTCAGTGGGTGGAGTATCAGGCGGCGGGTATGCAGAGTCCTCACCAAAAACTGGCCACTGGATATCAGCTCCAAGGCCCCGAAAAGCAGTCCCTAACGCAAGGGTGAGCTCCTGAGCAAACCTGCTCTGCGTCTCGTATATGGCATCCATCTGCCGTGAAAGCCTCCTATACTGGGTATCAGCCATCCCAGCACCCTCCTGAGCTCTCGAAGAACCAGCCTCATCACGCCTAGGCCTAGCCATAGTAGCACCTCTTGGTGGACGCCCTCCTGGAAGATGATAACCCAGCCCATGCTCCTCAGGCTCACCACTGGTCCACTCCTGCATCCCATTCAGAGTCCCAGAATCAATCGGAGCGGCCGGCAACTGCAACTGCTCATGAGCCGGCCAGTTCACTCCCACTGCTCGGCAAAGCTTCGTAACCGTGGATGCATAAGGGATATTCATATGCTTAGCTCCCCTAAAAAACTTCAGAATTCCTTGGTAGATAAACTCACCAAGGTCCACATAGTACTCCTCATTAAGAATTCCCCACAACAACTGTGTTCTCTCAACTGTGACCTCGTGTGCATGCGAAGAAGGCAAAATATTAACACAAATAAATGCATTCCATGCACGGGCATACCTGTTCATAGTGATCGCCGGGAAGTGACGATATTCATTAGTGCCGGTCTTGAAGGTCCAAACTATGCCCGACCTATAGAGAGTAGCACAAATCAAATCCAAGTCAAAATCCTCAGCAGTCTTCTCATTCCAGTTCTCCTCCTCGGGCTTCCTCTCTCGCTGCCCAATCACACAACGAATCGCCGTTGGGTGATAATCAACCGTCAGCCCTCGGACCACAGAAAACCCATTCTTTTCGGCCTTCGCGTTCGGATAGAACTCGCGAACCACGCTCATCGGCACTGCTTCGGACGACTCACAAAAAGCTATCCACCCCTTCTCTGCAATCATGGGTAGCAACTCACCATCCCTCCCCGATGGTAAAAACCCTCTCTCCTTCAGAATCGGCTTCCCCAAAAGCCTAGTGTACTCCTCCTCCGCAGCTCTGTCATTCAACCGAGGCCTTGCAGCAGTATCCCTCGATGAATCAGCAGTAGGGACTGTGCTGCTGCTATCAATAGTTCGTGCTCTCTTGGGTGCCATTGAATCTTGAATAAAAGTGTTTAAGAACTGAGTTTTTGTGTTTGGGAGAGAGTTTAAGTGTAGAAAGTTGTGGGAGATATGTAGGATAGGTGTATATATATAGGGTGTGGATTAGGTTAAATTAGATTAGGAGTGGGGTTGAGGGATAAAAATCATGGAGTAATAGGAAAAGAATTCGTGGGTTTATGGGCTGTGTTGAGTTTTTTTAATTTTCTGAATTTTTTTGTATTTTTATGAACTGTAAAAAAAAAATTCTGGCAGCCGACCCCTGAGCGGGCGCTCAGGGGGTCACTGGAATTTTTTTTTCAGTCCCGATTTTCTGATTTTTTTGTGTTTTTGGATAGGTTATTAATTTCTAAGGGTTCCTGTAACAACCAATCATGGGTTGCCTCCCACGCAGCGCTTCTTTTTCGTCATTAGCTTGACGTTGCGTACCTTTCTCAAGTAGTCAATAAAATGGCACTAACCACTTCTCGGTTTGCCATGTCCCCATAGTAGTGCTTCAAACGCTGACCATTAACCTTGAATGCTTGGTCCGGATCATTCTCAAAAATTTCTACCGCTCCATGTGGAAACACAGTTTTGACAATAAAAGGTCCAGACCACCTCGATTTCAACTTACCAGGAAAAAGACGGAGACGAGAGTTGAATAAGAGAACTTGTTGCCCCGGCACGAATAACTTAGGATGTAGCTTCCTATCGTGCCACCTCTTCACCTTTTCCTTGTACATTTTGTTATTCTCGTACGCTTGAAGTCGGAATTTATCAAGTTCATTAAGCTGAAGCATTCTTTTCTTACCAGCTGCATCTAAATCCAGGTTTAACTTTTTCAACGCCCAGTAGGCCTTATGCTCAAGCTCCGCAGGTAAATGACATCCCTTACCGTACACCAACTGAAACGGGGACATACCAAGTGAAGTTTTGTATGCTGTTCTATAAGCCCAAACAGCTTCATCGAGCTTTAAAGACCAATCCTTCCTTGACGGACAACCGACCTTCTCTAGAATGCGCTTGATCTCTCTGTTAGACACTTCTGCTTGACCATTTGTTTGCGGATGATAGGCAGTAGTAACTCGATGATTCACATTATAACGCTGCATCATAGAAGTGAACTTACGGTTGCAGAAATGCGACCCTTCATCACTTATGATTACCCGAGGTGTTCTAAACCTTGTAAAAATCTGCTTATGAAGAAAATTCAGCACTGCCTTTGCATCATTTGTCGGTAAAGCTTTGACTTCTACCCATTTTGAGACATAATCGACTGCCAGCAAGATGTACTGATTATTGCAGGACGAGACAAAAGGCCCCATGAAATCGATTCCCCAAACATCAAAGACCTCGACTTCAAGCATCATATTTAACGGCATCTCATCCTTTCTCGTCAAATTTCCCACTCTTTGGAAACGATCACACCTTAAAACAAACTGATGAGCATCCTTAAACAAAGTAGGCCAGAAAAAACCTGCTTGCAGAATACGATCTGCCGTCTTCTCACCACCATAGTGTCCACCATAAACTGTGGAGTGGTAGTCTCGTAATATCCCCTCCGTCTCATAGAACGGGATACATCTCCTGATGATCTGGTCAGCTCCCTGTCTAAACAAATATGGTTCATCCCACATATACCACTTCACCTCATGCAGAAACTTCTTCTTTTGAGCTGAGGTCAAATTAGGAGGCATTACATTGCTGACAAGATAGTTTACGATATCTACAAACCATGGCTCTTCCTCCTGAACTGCGAACAACTGCTCATCCGGAAAAGATTCATTGATTAATGTCCTATCTTGTGAAGTAGACTCGGGATTCTCCAACCTAGAGAGATGGTCAGCTACTTGATTCTCAGTACCTTTTCGATCCTTGATTTCTAACTCAAATTCCTGAAGTAAGAGCACCCAACGAATGAGTCTCGGCTTCGAATCCTTCTTGGAAACCAAATAGCGAATGGCCGCATGATCAGTGAATACTGTTACTTTAGTCCCCAGTAGATAAGATCGAAATTTCTCGAAACCAAATACTATAGCCAAGAGCTCCTTCTCCGTAGTGGTGTAGTTCATTTGGGCCCCATTTAAGGTCTTACTCGCATAGTAGACCACATGAAAGAGATTATTCTTGCGCTGCCCCAGAACTGCACCTACCACATAATCACTCGCATCACACATCATCTCAAATGGCTCTGTCCAATCTGGTGCTGTAATAACTGGTGCAGTGATCAAACTCTTCTTGAGAGTCTCGAATGCCGCCAAACATTCATCATCAAATTTGAAAGGCACATCTTTCTCAAGCAAATTGCACAACGGCTTAGATATCTTCGAAAGGTCCTTGATGAATCGCTGATAAAAACCCGCATGACCAAGAAAACTACGGATTCCTTTCACAGAAATAGGTGGTGGAAGATTTTCAATGACTCCCACCTTGGCCTTGTCCACCTCCAGACCCTTACTAGAGACCTTATGCCCAAGAATAATGCCTTCACGCACCATAAAATGACATTTCTCCCAATTGAGCACCAAATTAGTTTCCACGCACCTTTTGAGTACGGCGCGAAGATTATTCAAACATTCATCATACGAATGTCCAAAGACGGAGAAGTCGTCCATGAACACCTCGACATTATTTCCAATCATGTCAGAGAATATAGCCATCATACATCTCTGAAAAGTGTCCGGGGCGCCACATAACCCAAACGAAACTCTGCGAAAAGCAAATGTGCCAAATGGACAAGTGAAGGTAGTCTTTTCCTGATCCTCTGGTGCAATACAAATCTGATTATACCCTGAATAGCCATCCAGAAGACAATAATACTCATGACCAGCCAACCTGTCAAGCATCTGATCAATGAATGGAAGAGGGAAGTGATCCTTCCTCGTGGCTTTGTTCAACTTTCGATAATCCATGCATACTCTCCATCCTGTAACTGTTCGAGTGGGGATGAGCTCATTCTTCTCATTTGCTACCACAGTGATACCTCCTTTCTTAGGTACACATTGTACGGGGCTCACCCAAGAACTGTCAGAAATAGGATAAATGATGCCTGCATCTAGCCATTTCAGAATTTCTTTCTTCACCACCTCCTTCATGATAGGATTAAGTCTGCACTGCTGTTCAACAGTCGGTTTACTACCTTCCTCTAGCAGAATTTTATGCATACAATATGAAGGGCTGATCCCCTTGATGTCTGCTATGGTCCATCCAATAGCCGATTTGAATTCTCTCAAAATCCTTAAGAGCTTGTCTTCCTCACTACCTGAAAGGTCAGATGCAATAATAACAGGTAAAGTAGATGCATCACCTAAAAAGCATACCTCAAGTGTTCAGGTAATGGCTTGAGCTCCAAGGTAGGTGCTTCCTCTATTGATGGTTTGAGCTTTCCTTCAGCATTCTTAAGGTCAGAAGCACCAAGAGATTCAAACGGCATGTCCAGCTTTCGCTTCCAGGGAGAAGTGTTCAGATATTGTAATTGCTCGTTGCCATCCTCATCATCACTGTCAAAATCCCCCACTAAGGCCTTTTCCAATGCATCAGACATTAGCATGCGATCGAGTTCCGAAGTAACCGCAGAATCAATCACATCCACTTTTAAGCACTCCTCATCTTCTGTAGGGAATTTCATTGCCTTGAATACATTGAAGGTCACATCCTGATCTTGTACCCGTATCGTAAGTTCACCTTTCTGCACATCTATTAAGGTACGGCCAATAGCCAAGAAAGGTCTTCCCAAGATTATGGGAATCTTCTTATCTTCCTCAAAATCCAGAATAGCAAAATCTGCAGGAAAGAAGAGCTTATCCACCTTGACTAGCACATCCTCCACTATGCCCCTTGGGTAAGTAATAGAACGATCAGCCAATTGTAGAGACATGTATGTGGGTTTTGGATCAGGCAAATCCAACTTTTTAAAGATCGACAACGGCATCAGATTGATGCTTGCTCCCAAATCACAAAGGCACTTGTCAAAAGTCAACTTGCCAATGGTGCAAGGAATGGTGAAGCTACATGGATCTTTCAGCTTTGGAGGTAACTTTTGCTGCAGCACAGCGCTGCATTCTTCCGTGAGAGCAACGGTCTCAAGGTCATCCAGTTTCACCTTCCTTGAAAGAATACTCTTCATAAACTTTGCATAACTAGGCATTTGCTCCAGAGCCTCAGCGAAAGGTATATTGATGTGAAGTTTCTTGAACACCTCCAGAAACTTACCGAACTGTCTATCCAGCTTTTGTTGCTGCAATCTCTTAGGAAAAGGTGGTGGAGGATAGAGCTGTTTCTCCCCTGTATTACCCTCAGGCAGAGTGTGCTTCAATAGTAGTCTTCCTTGGTTCCATCGCTTTCTCCTTTTGCTTAGCTTCTTCATCTCTAACTTCAGCTTCTCCTTCTTTTGCCTTTTCAGCATCAACAACTTTCCCAGACCTTAAGGTAATAGCCTTGACTTGCTCTTTAGCTTCCTTCCTGCCTGGTACTTCCGTGTCACTGGGAAGAGTGCCAGGTTGATGATTGAGCACTGCATTGGCTATTTGACCTATTTGGTTTTCCAAGGTCTTGATAGAAACCGCCTGACTTTTGCATAACAGCTTAAGTTCCTCAAAATCAGCACTAGTAAGTGCTAGCTGCACTTCCCTGTTGAGGATATGATTGCCTTTGAGCATACTACTGTGTTTGCTGGAATCCAGGTGGATTAAACTGTTTACTCACACCTTGCTGATATGGTGGCTGAATAGCATTCTGATTATTACCCCTGCTGAAATTTGGATGATTTCTGTTATTAGGATGATAAGTAGCTGGCACAGGCTGCTGTTGTCGCTGATAATTATTCACATACTGAACAGAATTCGTTGACAAGAGAACACTGATCCGTAGCATGAGAACCTGCACAAAGCTCACAAACCATAGCTATTCGATTAACTCCATATGTAGCCAGAGAATCAACCTTCATTGACAGCGCTTGGAGCTGCGCTGCAATAGCGGTGGCTGCATCGACTTCCAGAATTCCTGCTACCTTCCCAGGCATCATCCTCTGAGTTGGGTTTTGATGCTCATTTGCAGCCATAGTCTCGATAAGATTATAAGCCTCTGTATAGCTTTTAGCCCATAAGGCGCCTCCAGCTGCTGCATCGAGCATGGGCCGAGATTGGGCCCCCAAACCATTATAGAAACCAGTGATCACCATCCAATCGGGCATTCCATGATGTGGACACTTCCTCAACATTTCCTTGTAGCGTTCCCAAGCTTCGCACATAGATTCTGTAGGTCGTTGCGCAAACTGAGTAAGAGCACTCCTCATAGCAGCAGTCTTTGCCATCGGATAAAACTTCACCAGAAACTTTTGCGCAAGATCTTGCCAAGTAGTGATGGACCCAGCTGGTTCAGAATGTAACCAGTCCTTAGCTTTGTCCCTCAGTGAGAATGGGAAAAGCCTCAGCTTGATAGCCTCATCAGTCACGCCATTATACTTGAAAGTGCTGCAGATCTCGACAAAATTCCTTATGTGCATGTTGGGGTCTTCAGTCGCAGCCCATCCAAAAGAAACAGAATTCTGCACCATCTGAATAGTGCCCGACTTGATTTCAAATATGTTAGCTTGAATAGCCGGATGAAGAATGCTTGACTGAATGTCATCAATTTTTGGCCGAGAAAAGTCCATAAGAGCTGGATCAGCCTGAACAATACGATCACCCATGATTACTGGTTCTTTCCGCTCAGTTCCTGAATCCGAATCTTCAAAATCTATCTTCTCCGGAATATCAAGAACTTCGTCTGTCTCCTCAGCTGTATCTAAAGTCCTCTTGCTGATTACGAGAACGAGTTTGCATAAACGCTCGCTAAAGTACCTGAAACACAACTGGAAATAATAACTACGTCCTAATCACTGAGTCCTAATGACCAATGATGGTAAGTACATAAACTAAACAAATACGCCGAGTCCCCGGCAGCGGCGCCAAAAACTTGTTAGGGCGAAAACACGCGCTAATTATTCACTGCAAGTATACACGTTCACAAGTAATATAGAATACTTTCTAGTTCGTTCCCATAGAGACTCAGACTAATTATTTTCTAATTTAACTCACGCACCAATGTATGATTACTTCTCAATGTTAAGACACTAACACTTAGAATTGTTGACTAAATATTAACTACAATTAATTACTTAATTTATCACTTAATTAACACTTCAATTATCAGTATTAAAACACTCATGAGATCACAACTTCATTACTACTTCCTTCAATAGTTATTGTTATTACCTTTAGCATGTGACAGTGATTATATTAATCGAATAACACGAAACTGATAAAAGCCAACTTTCATTGTACTAATACCATTCTACCAAACATCCACAATTAAGATAGAAGTTGAATAGTCATCAATTATATTGAGTTCCTATATGTCTACAGAAATTGACAACACAACGATTTAAGCACAAGTTATTCCTTTTGATTACACAGGGCGAATAAAACTGTTAGAGTTACCCACTAATCATGCACATCATACATAAACCTATGCTAGCATGGCAAGTTCTAAATCTCAAGATCCACCGTCGCTTCACAAGAGATTAACACCCTATCTTATATGTTCGCGACACACATAAGACGAATACGCACAACCATTACTAGATATCATACAATCATCACACACTAAAGTATTAAACAATTAACTAAAGAATTCCATAGTAAATTCGTTGCGACCCCATGATCACGATTAGCCCATAATAGCACTTATCGTCATCATGGGTTCATATAAAATCATGATAACAAACACAAGAAAATAATAACTAAACTAATTATATTAAACCAGAGTATGTCACAAGAGTAAATAGGTTCAAAGTAAGAAAACTAGCATCCAACGTTACAACAAAACAAGAATCACAAGAAAATATGCTTCCTCTTCGTTGCTGTGTGCTAAAACGGTCTTCTTCCTTATCTCCTTCGCTCCTTGCTTAATATCACGATCCTCTCTCGTGAAAACATCTCCAAATCTGCTTATATAATAGTCCCATAAAACTCAGATTACATAGAAGTGGAAGCCAAACAGAAGTAGAAGTCTAAAAACAACTATTTAATTTCCCGACCCTGCGCGGCCGCTCAGCATAGCTGAGCGGGCGCTCAGCTTCCTGTGCGGCCGCTCAGCATTGCTGAGCGGGCGCTCAGGACCCTACTGGAAAAATCCTGAGTTTGCTCCGTTTCTTCGCCGTAATCTGCCCCTTTCTTTCCTCTCTCAATGGTGAACACATGCCAAGGCTTATTCTTGATGATTACTCCTCCGAAATGCAACTAATACCCTGGAATGCATAAACACTAGAAAAACGCATCAAATACACAAAATACTTGATTTCAAGGCACCAATTTAAGCCATTTTAAGATGTTCTAAGTGGTATAAAATGCCACTTATCAGTTCTGTAACATCAGGTTTAGAAGGAAGCAAGGCTTAGGGGTTCTGGAAGCAGCAACCATGTTCAAAGGTTAAGTTCATCTTCTGGATCAAGTTACAAGACAGGTATGGTAGACAGAAGCAGGTTCATATGCTACAACTGTGATGCGGTTGGGCACTTTACCACTGAATATAGGAAATCCCAACAAGCAAGGGATAAAGGTAAAGCTTATCAGAAGAAGGAATCAGGCAGCTCAAGGAAGTATCCAGTGAAATTTTACATAGCTGAGGGGAAGAGCTGGGATCCGACGATGAAGAAGAGCAATATAGAAATCTAGCATTGATGGAAAAATCTTCTTCTCAGGTAAAATTTCCAGCTGTTCGAGCTTTACCTCCTGATAATTTATGTGAGAATGAACACTGTGTCGCCTTTAGGCAGACTATCCTAGTGTCTGGAAATGCAGTTTCTCATCACTATCTTAAGGCACGATGTAATATTAAGGAATGCATTGAACAACATGATGCCATAAAAGAAGTGTACCGAAATGTTAGTACTATACTAAGATGTATTCTGCTTGATGTTGAAGATCTTAAAGTAGAACTTAAGAAAGTTAAAGATGAAAATGATAAGGTTAGTTCTAGATAGGTTCAGTGTTGAGAATCTTAAGCAAACTAATAAATATTAGAGCTTAATTACTAAGCGCCTTGAGACAGAGGAAGAGCTAAGGAACAAGAATGCATAATTAGAAACTAAATGGCATGCTTTTACTAATTTTGCAAATCTTACTAAAAAGCTCATAGTTTATCAAGTAGTAGGTGGAAAGGTTGGGATAGGCCTAGACTACGACGAACTTAGAAAAGCTTCTAAGAAACGAGTAGTTGAAAATGAGCCTGTAGAGAAATTTGTGAATACCCCTAGTACACCTGAAAGAGATGTGTCCTAAGTCCAATCATGTATGATGATTTAGGAATAACTTTTATATAATCTGTTTTGATTTCATTGATATTAATAAAAGACTTGTTATGGTTTTATTACTGGCTTTATCTATTTAAGTGTTTAAATAAGATATACCATAGTTTAGAGTAAAGCTTTTTATGGATTGTGATGAGATCATAATAATGAGACCTAAAAGATGATAACTCTAAACTTAAATATTTCCTGGTTGTAGGATTACTAACTGGTAATTAGTAATCCGCAAAGATCGGTACATACTATGCTTGCTTCATTATGAATGTCTGTTCTCATAGACATTTGTGTGGTGACACTATAGCTAGTATGTAGGTGCTTATTATAAAATAAGTTCACTGAACATGACTCACACAGCTGAACAACTGATGGAGTTCACTCACGTGTCAGCAGTTGTTCACATAGTGATAGTTGTACAAGTATCCTTAGACTTGAGGTCATCATAGTCATCTTGTGTACACTGAACTATGCTTTGGTTTAGTTCTTAGTCTCCAGGGATAATTATAAGGGCTCTACTGGGTATAGGAATTTGTACACGAAGATAGTGTATGATCAATAAAGGATCTACCCCTTCCAGTGAAGGAAGAGAATGTTCAATGCTGATCCACTTATGCTAGTTCAGGAATCTCTGGCCAGAGTGAATGAAATTAGAAAGGAGTTTCTAATTTACATTAAAGAGAACTAAGCATAGTGAATGGGAAAGCAAATGATTAAATAAGATAGGCTTGACACAAGTTCCATGCCTTGTACTTAATCGTGACATTGCAGGGTAGAAGGAATTGATTGTACGGTAACTACTCACTGAATAGGTTCTTGGTATTCTAAGCAGTGAATTTGTATTATCCGGATAGTCGCGACATGCTGAGAAGTATCCCTCACGATGTAGAATAAATATGATTAATTTATTAATTAATCATATTTAATGACTTAGAGAATTTATATAAATATTGATGAAATAGTTTTATTATTATTTATTTCTACTACCGGCTTAATATTGAACCTACAGGGTCACACCATAAAAGAGAATGATTTAATGGTGGAGGAATTAATTAATAATGGCTGGTAATTATTTATTTGTGAAATAAATAATTAATTAGCAGATTTAATAATTGATTAAATGAGATTTAATTAATTCTTAATATTATTAATTAAGAATTTAATTTTGGAAATTAAATCAAGTGAGAGATTTATTTTTTAAAGTGTTTAGAAAAGGGATTAATGATTAAAAGGTATTTTAATTATTAGTTAATTGGTTAATAAGAATAATCAATTAAAGGGTTAATAATAATAATATTTTATAGAAAATTTTCAGCTGAAAATTTTGCCTATAAATATACTATTATAAATCCTATTTACCTCAACCCAAATAATTAACCCTAATTCTAAAGTAGAACAAGAGGGAGGCAACTAATTCTCTCAACCTCTTCCTCCTCCATCACATTGTACTCTTGGTGGATACCGGTGGAGTGCTTCACACTTGAGGAGCATCTGCTAGGGATTTCCGTTCATTGTTCTTGGATCGCTAATTAAAGAACCTCAATCTTTCCATTAACGTAAAGTTTCTTAAGGTAAACATACTGAACTACGAATTAAATATTATTTTTTGGATGGATCCTGCGGAGGGTTTCGGTTTTTTTTTTAAGATTTAAATTTACGTTTTCGTTGCATTTATGTGCTAAAAACCCATCAATGGCATCAGAGCTACTTGTGAAAAGTTTTTAATTCGTTTATGTGTTTAACTATTTTCGATATATGAGCATGTACGTGATTCACCATGATTTGATGTTGATATAATATGCTTATATATGTATGGTTTTGAATATATGATATTCATGTGATGTTGTATAATCATAAGATGATTATGTAATCTGTATATATACTGATACATACATGCTTTATATTTTTTCTAATTATGAGAATCATATTAGATACGGATTCTGAATTGGCTGCTGCAGATTTGTTGAAATCTGGGTCTGGTGTCCGATTTACTGCAAACGAATACCCTATTCCATAGGTAAACAAGTGTTTAAAAAAAACTGATAGCTTAATCTATCAATGACTCGTCTGTATGGCGTTTGACGTCGTTTACTGCCCGTAAACAGTGATTCTTGTTTTTCTGATTTGATTCTGATTTCTGATTTTGTCATATTTTTTTTATGATTAGATCATGGATAATATGATATGTTAAGATCAGATTATGTGTTTTAACATGTTTTTATGTGCTGTATGAGCATGGTGGATGGTTATGGCCTTTTGACCTTAGTGTAATGGTTTTGGTTTTGGTTTTAAATACGACTTGCATGTCATCAATCTTTGTAATCATAAACCTCGAATGTAACTCGAGTTATTCTTGTAAGTTCATTAGATTAGTTTTACTTTCAATCTATGTAATGTAATTGAAGACTCAAGACGACTATCCAATGGAGGTGATACAAAGAAGAAGACGAGGCATACAAGAAGTCTAAACAAAGAAGAAGACTTATGTAATAAGTAGTTGTATTTATTTCCATCACCATATTAGATTGACCATGATCTTTATCATGAGCTTGATAAAGATCACATAGGATGGGGCCATAACTAAACACATTTACTTTATTGCACTTTACATTTACTTGTTTATTTAATTTTATATATAAGATATATGCCTTTGTTTACCATGCGATGATAGATTTAGGTGAACTTAAATCAATATAAGGCGTGCTCTAGAAAATCTAGAATAGGAATCGTTTCTTTCCTTAACAATAATATTATGAATACAATCATGAGATTCTTGTGTTTATGAAACACGTAATTAAATATAATTTTCAATATTGAGAGAAAGGATGATTCTGTCAAAAGCAGATTTCTATCTGTAAGAAAGGGGTATTAAGTGACGCCTCTTGACAATGCTCCCCCGATCTGGGAATCATCTGATTATCGATCATTGATTTCAAATATTTAATTTAAAAGGAAGAATCTCTTTATAATATGATTATGATTGTAACATAATATAATCCCTCTAAAATTAAATAATATCAAGTAGTAATTGGCCAATGACACAACGGGCTTGTGTCGGTCATAGCCTTCCAACATGGTAGAAAGTGGTTCTTATTTTTAAATCATTGTCATTTCGTGCTACAGCCCAGGGCTTTGATTTCGAAATAAGAAATACTTGTCTATTACATAGAGATGTGTACATTGAATTAGAATCTAAGGGTCGTTACAGTGCTACAGCCGTGGGCCATTGGAGACTGATTCAATTGTACGAAATATTGGGTTAGACTTGACTTAGAATATTGAGTTTGTCGTGCTACAGCCGTGACTCAATTATTCAAGAGGCTAAAGTTTTATTTAGGGAATAACATAAGATGTAATTGACAAGAGTTGTCTGCCTATTGAACATCACATGACGTTTCGTGCTACAGCCGAGGTTGTGTGATGGAATGTAGGATCCCTATTCCCACTAGCATTATGAATGCTTAATTTTACTTAGGGGTTGTATAAATTAGATAAACTAGTGGGAGCCAATTATGAATAATGACCCGATTTATATAGAGTCTTGAAATGAAATTGAATATTTGCTAAGTGTTGTTATGTGTTCATTATTTACAGATTTACTATATTCATTATGTCTTCTGCAGTATTACTCCGGAGTATACTAGATGCTCACAAGTTGACTGGTCCTAATTTTGCTGACTGGCTTCGAAACTTGAGAATTGTTCTCAGGGTTGAGAAGCTGGAATATGTGCTTGACTCATCTAAGCCTACTGAACCTGCTAGCAATGCACATAATGATGAACATGTTGTGTATCGTAAGTGGATAGATGATGCAAATGTTGCTCAATGCATCATGCTAGCTTCCATGAACATTGAGCTACAGAAGCAACATGAGCATATGGATGCTCACACTATCCTTATGCATCTACAAGAGTTGTATGATGTGGCAGGGAGGACAGCTCGATATGAGATATCGAAGGAACTGTTCGGTTGTAGGATGTCTGAGGGATCATCTGTGAATGACCATGTACTTAAGATGATCAATTTGATTGAACATCTTGGACTACTTGGTTTTGCCATGGAAGGGGAGCTGAGCCAAGAGTTGGTCTTGCAATCACTTCCGAGTTCGTTCTCGCAGTTTGCTGTGAACTTTTACATGAATAAGCTAGATGTCAGCCTGCCTGAACTTCACAACATGTTGAAGACTGCGGAATCGAATTTCCCCCCTAAGAAGAGTTCTGTTCTTCTAATTGGTGAAGGTGCCAATCCTAAGAAAAGGAAGAAGAACCCTTCCAAGAAGAAGAAAGTAGGTGAGAAAAAGCCGATTCCACCAAAAGCTGAAGACCCCAAGAGCAAAGCTGTTTGCTTTCACTGTAACAAGGTGGGGCACTGGAAGAGGAACTGCAAGGTTTACCTTGCAGAATTGGAGAAGAAGAAGGGTAGTGAGACTACCGCTTCTGATGCAGGTATGTTCACGATCGAAGTTAATATGTCACTAAGTCAAATTTCTACTTGGGTATTAGATACCGCCTGTGGTTCTCATATTTGCAATTCGTTACAGGGACTAAGGAGAAGTAGGACTCTTGAAGAAGATGAGGTGATTCTACGAATGGGAAATGGAGCAAGAGTTGCTGCTGAAGCTGTAGGATCATTTCATTCACATATGCCTACGGGCAAGACTATTGTTCTAAATAATTGTTATTTTGTTCCCTCGATTGTGAGGAATATTATTTGTATTACATGTTAGACTTGGCTGGATTTTCATTTATTATTCATAATAATAAATGTTCAATTCTTAGAGATAACGTTCTTTATGGAAGTGGTATTTTAAACAATGGTCTGTATGTATGTGACGTAGAGCATAATTTACTACAAATTGAACATACTAATAAAGGAAAAAGGGATGATGAAAATCTCACTTTCTTGTGGCACTGCGGACTTGGTCATATTAGTGAAAATAGACTGCGGACATTACATAAGGAAGTGTTACTTGACCCATTTAATTTTGAATCATATCCTACATGCGAGTCTTGTCTATTGGGTAAAATGACCAAATCTCCATTTAGTGGACATGGAGAGATGGCTGCAGATTTGCTAGGATTGGTACTCACAGATGTATGTGGACCAATGTCTACGCAAGCTATGGGTGGATTTTCATACTTCATTTCTTTCATAGATGATCGATCTAGATTCAGATATGTGTATTTGATGAAACACAAGTTTGAAGCCTTTGAAAAGTTCAAAGAATATAAGTATGAAGTGGAGAAAAAACCCAAACATAGTATTATAACTCTTCGATCAGATCGAGGTGGTGAATACTTGAATGGAGAGTTTCTAGCTTATCTCAAAGAAAATGGTATAGTCTCCCAGTGGACTCCTTTATATACTCCATAGTTGAATGGGGTATCTGAAAGGAGAAATTGAACTTTGTTAGACATGGTTCAGTCCATGATGAGCTATGCGAATCTTTCAGTATTCCTGTGGGGTTATGCATTGGAAACCTCAGCATATTTACTGAATAAGGTGCCTTCCAAATCTGTTCCTCAAACTCCATATGAGATATGGAAAGAAAGGAAACCGAGTCTTGAACACGTTAAGATTTGGGGATGTCCAGCTTATGTCAAGAAAGTTGAACCAGATAAGCTGGAATCTCAATCTGTAAAATGTAATTTTGTGGGATATCCTAAAGAGACTTTAGGGTATTACTTTTACACCGATCATTGGGTGTTTGTCTCCAGACATGCTACCTTCTTGGAAAAGCAGTTTATCCTTGAAGGAAACATTGGGAGAAAAATTGAACTTGATGAAGTTTAAGAAGCACAAACTACTACGGATCAAGTGGAAACACCTGTTCAGACTGAACAACCTTTTATGGAACAGCCCATTCATAGGTCAGGGAGAGTGTCTCGCCAACCTGAGAGGTATTATGGCCTTGTCATTGATAATGACGACCCTGTGACCTATAATGAGGCTATGAGTAGTGTTGACTCAGAGAAATGGCATAGTGCCATGAAATACGAAATGGAATCTATGTATACCAACAAAGTATGGACTCTGGTTAAAGTGCCTGAAGGTGTTAAGCCTATTGGATGCAAGTGGGTATACGAAAGAAAGATTGGAGCAGATGGGCAGCTGGAGACCTATAAGGCTAGACTCGTGGCAAAATGATTCAGACAAAGGCAAGGGATTGACTTTGATGAAACTTTTTTGCCTATAGCCCTGTTAAAATCAATTCGGATTTTGCTTGCGATTGCTACTTACTACGACTATGAGATCTGGCAAATGGACGTGAAAACGGCCTTCCTCAACGGGAAACTTGAAGAGGAAGTGTATATGACACAACCAGAGGGTTTTCTTTCCAAGGGAAATGAACACCTAGTGTGTAAGCTGCTGTGCAAACCATATATGGTTTAAAGCAAGCTTCTCGTAGATGCAACATCCATTTTGATGAGACAATCAAAGAGTTTGGTTTTATCAAAAACATAGATGAACCATGTGTCTACAAAAAGGTTAGTGGGAGCGCGGTAACATTTCTTGTATTGTATTGAAAGAGGAGACGTCAAGAGAGTTGACACACATAACAACGTAGCCGACCCACTCACAAAGCCACTTTGATCGTCATAAAGACAAGATGGGTATTAGATACCAGAGTGATTGGCTTTAGTATAAGTGGGAGATTGAAAGAGATGTGTCCTAAGTCCAATCATGTATGATGATTTAGGAATAACTTTTATGTAATCTGTTTTGATTTCATTGATATTAATAAAAGACTTGTTTTGGTTTTATTACGGGCTTTATCTATTTAAGTGTTTAAATAAGATATACCATAGTTTAGAGTAAAGCTTTTTATGGATTATGATGAGATCATAATAATGAGACCTAAAAGATGATAACTCTAAACTTAAATATTTCCTGGTCGTAGGATTACTAACTGGTAATTAGTAATCCGCATAGATCGGTACATACTATGCTTGTTTCATTATGAAGGATGTCTGTTCTCATAGACATTTGTGTGGTGACACTATAGCTAGTATGTAGGTGCTTATTATAGAATAAGTTCACTGAACATGACTCACACAGCTGAACAAATGATGGAGTTCACTCACGTGTCAACAGTTGTTCACATAGTGATAGTTGTACAAGTATCCTTAGACTTGAGGTCATCATAGTCATCTTGTGTACACTGAACTATGCTTTGGTTTAGTTCTTAGTCTCCAGGGACAATTATAAGGGCTCTACTGGGTATAGGAATTTGTACACAAAGATAGTGTATGATCAATAAAGGATCTACCCCTTCCAGTGAAGGAAGAGAATGTTCAATACTGATCCACTTAAGCTAGTTCAGGAATCTCTGGCCATAGTGAATGAAATTAGAAAGGAATTTCTAATTTACATTAAATAGAAGTAAGCATAGTGAATGGGAAAGCAAATGATTAAATAAGATTGGCTTGACACAAGTTCCATGCCTTGTATTTAATAGTGACATTGCAGGGTAGAAGGAATTGATTGTACGGTAACTACTCACTGAATAGGTTCTTGGTATTCTAAGCACTGAATTCGTATTATCCTGATAGTCGCGATATGCTGAGAAGTATTTCTCACGATGTAGAATAAATATGATTAATTTATTAATTAATCATATTTAATGAATTAGAGAATTTATATAAATAATGATAAAATAGTTTTATTATTATTTATTTCTACTACCGACTTAATATTGAACCTACAGGGTCATACCATAAAAGAGAATAATTTAATGGTGGAGGAATTAATTAATAATGGATGGTAATTATTTATTTGTGAAATAAATAATTAATTAGCAGATTTAATAATTCATTAAATGAGATTTAATTAATTCTTAATATTATTAATTAAGAATTTAATTTTGGAAATTAAATCAAGTGAGAGAATTATTTTTCTAAAGTGTTTAGAAAAGGGATTAATGATTAAAAGGTGTTTTAATTATTAGTTAATTGGTTGATATGAATAATCAATTAAAGGGTTAATAATAATAATATTTTATGGAAAATTTTCAGCTGAAAATTTTGCCTATAAATATACTATTATAAACCCTATTTGCCTCAACCCAAATAATTAACCCTAATTCTAAAGTAGAACAAGAGGGGGGCAACTAATTCTCTCAACCTCTTCCTCCTCCATCACATTGTACTCTTCGTGGATACCGGTGGAGAGCTTCACACTTGAGGAGCAGCTGCTAGGGATTTCTATTCATCGTTCTTGGATCGCTATTAAAGACCTCCATCTTTCCATTAACGTAAAGCTTCTTAAGGTAAACATACTGAACTACGAATTAAATATTATTATTCGCATGGATCCTGCGGAGGGTTTCGGTTTTTTTTTAAGATTTAAATTTACGTTTTCGTTGCGTTTATGTGTTAAAAACTCTTCAATGGCATCAGAGCTACTTGCGAAAAGTTTTTAATTCATTTATGTGTTTAACTATTTTCGATATATGAGCATGTACATGATTCACCATGATTTGATGTTGATATAATATGCTTATATATGTATGGTTTTGAATATATGATATTCATGTGATTTGTATAATCATAAGATGATTATTTAATCTGTATATATACTGATATATACATGATTTATGTTTTTTCTAATTATGAGAATCATATTAGATACGGATTCTGAATTTGCTGCTGCAGATTTGCTGAAATCTGGGTCTGGTTCCGATTTACGCAAACGAATACCCTATTCCATTGGTAAACGAGCGTCTGAAAAAAACTGATAGCTAAAGCTATCAACGACTCGTCTGTAAGGCGGTTGACGTCGTTTACTGCCCGTAAACAGTGATTCTTGTTTTTCTGATTTGATTCTGATTTTTCTATTTTTTGTCATATTTTTTTATGATTAGATCATGGATAATATGATATGTTAAGATCAAATTATGTGTTTTAACATGCTTTTATGTGTTGTATGAGCATGGTGGATGGTTATGGCCTTTCGACCTTAGTGTAATGGTTTTGGCTTGGTTTTAAATACGACTTGCATGTCATCAATCTTTGTAATCATAATTCTCGAATGTAACTCGAGTTATTCTTGTAAGTTCATTAGATTAGTTTTACTTTCAATCTACGTAATGTAATTGAAGATTCAAGAAGGCTATCCAATGGAGGTGATACAAAGAAGAAGACGAGGCATACAAGAAGTCTAAACAAAGAAGAAGACTTATGTAATAAGTAGTTGTATTTATTTCCATCACCATATTAGATTGACCTTGATCTTTATCATGAGCTTGATAAAGATCACATAGGATGGGGCCATAACCAAACACATTTACTTTATTGCACTTTACATTTACTTGTTTGTTTAATTTTATATATAAGATATATGCCTATGTTTACCATACGATGATAGATTTAGGTGAACTTAAATCAATATAAGGTGTGCTCTAGAAAATCTAGAATAAAATCGCTTCTTGCCTTAACAATAATATTATGAATACAATCATGAGATTCTTGTGTTTATGAAACACGTAATTAAATATGAATTTTCAATATTGAGAGAAAGGATGATTCTGTCCAAAGCAAATTTCTATCTGTAAGAAAGGGGTATTAAGTGACGCCTCTTGACAATGCTCCCCCGATCTGGGAATCATCTGATTATCGATTATTGATTTGAAATATTTAATTTAAAAGGAAGAATCTCTTTATAATATATTTATGATTGTAACATAATATAATCCCTCTAAAATTAATTAATATCAAGTAGTAATTGGCCAATGACACAACGGGCTTGTGTCGGTCATAGCCTTCCAACATGGTAGAAAGTGGTTCTTATTTTTAAATCATTGTCGTTTCGTGCTACAGCCGAGGGCTTTGATTTCGAAATAAGAAATACTTGTCTATTACATAGAGATGTGTACATTGAATTAGAATCTAAAGGTTGTTATGTGCTACAGCCGTGGGTCGTTGGAGACTGATTCAATTGTACAAAATGTTGGGTTAGACTTGACTTAGAATATTGAGTTTGTCGTGCTACAGCCGTGACTCAATTATTTAAGAGGCTAAAGTTTTATTAGGGAATAACATAAGATGTAATTGACAAGAGTTGTTTGCCTATTGAACATCACATGACGTTTCGTGCTACAGCCGAGGTTGTGTGATGGAATGTAGGATCCCTATTCCCACTAGCATTATGAATGATTAATTTTCACTTAGGGGTTGTATAAATTAGATAAACTAGTGGGAGCCACTTATGAATAATGACCCGATTCATATAGTGTCTTGAAATGAAATTGAATATTTGCTAAGTGTTGTTATGTGTTCATCATTTACAGATTTACTATATTCGTTATGTCTTCTACACTATTACTCCGGAGTATACTAGATGCTCACAAGTTGACTGGTCCTAATTTTGCTGACTGGTTTCGAAACTTGAGAATTGTTCTCAGGGTTGAGAAGCTGGAATATGTGCTTGACTCACCTAAATCTACTGAACCTGCTAGCAATGCACATAATGATGAACATGTTGTGTATCGTAACTGGATAGATGATGCAAATGTTGCTCAATACATCATGCTAGCTTCCATGAACATTGAGCTACAGAAGCAACATGAGCATATGGATGCTCACACTATCCTTTTGCATCTACAAGAGTTGTATGATGTGGCAGGGAGGACAGCTCGATATGAGATATCGAAGGCACTGTTCGGTTGTAGGATGTCTAAGGGATCATCTGTGAATGACCATGTACTTAAGATGATCAATTTGATTGAACGTCTTGGATAACTTGGTTTTGCCATGGATGGGGAGATGAGCCAAGACTTGGTCTTGCAATCACTTCCGAGTTCGTTCTCGCAGTTTGTTGTGAACTTTCACATGAATAAGCTGGATGTCAGCCTGCCTGAACTCCACAACATGTTGAAGACTGCGGAATCGAATTTTCCCCCTAAGAAGAGTTCTGTTATTCTAATTGGTGAAGGTTCCAATCCTAAGAAAAGGAAGAAGAACCCTTCCAAGAAGAAGAAAGTAGGTGAGAAAAAACCGGTTCCACCAAAAGCAGAAGACCCCAAGATCAAAGCTATTTGCTTTCACTGTAACAAGGTGGGGCACTGGAAGAGGAACTGCAAGGTTTACCTTGCAGAATTGGAGAAGAAGAAGGGTAGTGAGACTACCGCTTCTGATGCAGGTATGTTCATGATCGAAGTTAATATGTCACTAAGTCAAATTTCTACTTGGGTATTAGATACCGCCTGTGGTTCTCATATTTGCAATTCGTTGCAGGGACTAAGGAGAAGTAGGACTCTTGAAGAAGATGAGGTGATTCTTCGGATGGGAAATGGAGCAGGAGTTGATGCTGAAGCTGTAGGATCATTTCATTTACATATGCCTACGGGCAAGACTATTGTTCTAAATAATTGTTATTTTGTTCCCTCGATTGTGAGGAATATTGTTTCTATTCCATGTTAGACTTGGCTGGATTTTCGTTTGTTATTCAGAATAATAAATGTTCAATTCTTAGAGATATTATTCTTTATGGAAGTGGTATTTTAAATAATGGTCTGTATGTATGTGACGTAGAGCATAATTTACTACAAATTGAACATACTAATAAAAGAAAAAGGGATGATGAAAATCTAACTTTCTTGTGGCACTACGGACTTGGTCATATAAGTGAAAATAGACTGCGGACATTGCATAAGGAAGGGTTACTTGACCCCTTTGATTTTGAATCATATCCTACATGCGAGTCTTGTCTATTGGGTAAAATGACCAAATCTCCATTGAGTGGACATGGAGAGAGGGCTACAGATTTGCTAGGTTTGGTACACACAGATGTATGTGGACCAATGTCTACGCAAGCCATGGGTGGATTTTCATACTTCATTGCTTTCATAGATGATCGATCTAGATTCAGATATGTGTATTTGATGAAACACAAGTCTGAAGCCTTTGAAAAGTTCAAAGAATATAAGTATGAAGTGGAGAAAAAAACCAAACATAGTATTATAACTCTTCGATCAGATCGAGGTGGTGAATACTTGAATGGAGAGTTTTTAGCTTATCTCAAAGAAAATGGTATAGTCTCCCAGTGGACTCCTCCATATACTCCACAGTTGAATGGGGTATCTGAAAGGAGAAATCGAATTTTTTAGACATGGTTCAGTCCATGATGAACTATGCGAATCTTTCAGTATTCCTGTGGGGTTATGCATTGGAAACCTCAGCATATTTACTGAATAAGGTGCCTTCCAAATCTGTTCCTCGAACTCCATATGAGATATGGAAAGAAAGGAAACTGAGTCTTAAACACGTTAATATTTGGGTATGTCCAGCTTATGTCAAGAAAGTTGACCCAGATAAGCTGGAATCTCGATCTGTAAAATATAATTTTGTCGGATATCCTAAAGAGACTTTAGGGTATTACTTTTACACTGATCATTGGGTGTTTATCTCCAGACATGCTACCTTCTTGGAAAAGCAGTTTATCCTTGAAGGAAATAGTGGGAGCAAAATTGAACTTGATGAAGTTTAAGAAGCATAAACTACTATGGATCAAGTGGAAACACCTGTTCAGACTGAACAACCTTCTGTGGAACAGCCTATTCGTAGGTCAGGGAGAGTGTATCGCCAACCTGAGAGGTATTATGGCCTTGTCATTGAGAATGACAATGAGTTGTCAATCATTGATGATGACGACCCTGTGACCTATAATGAGGCTATGAGTAGTGTTGACTCAGAGAAATGGCATAGTGCCATGAAATCCGAAATGGAATCTATGTATACCAACCAAGTATGGACTCTGGTTGAAGCACCTGAAGGTGTTAAGCCTATTGGGTGCAAGTGGGTATACAAAAGAAAGATTGGAGCAGATGGGCAGGTGGAGACCTATAAGGCCAGGCTCGTGGCAAAAGGATTCAGACAAAGGCAAGGGATTGACTTTGATGAAACTTTTTTGCCTGTAGCCCTGTTAAAATCAATTCGGATTTTGCTTGCGATTGCTACTTACTACGACTATGAGATCTGGCAAATGGACGTGAAAACGGCCTTCCTCAATGGGAAACTTGAAGAGGAAGTGTATATGACACAGCCAGAGGGTTTTCTTTCCAAGGGAAATGAACACCTATTGTGTAAGCTGCTGCGAACCATATATGGTTTAAAGCAAGCTTCTCAGTAGATGGAACATCCGTTTTGATGAGACAATCAAAGAGTTTGGTTTTATCAAAACATAGATGAACCATATGTCTACAAAAAGGTTAGTGGGAGCGCGGTAACATTTCTTGTATTGTATTGAAAGAGGAGACATCAAGAGAGTTGACATACATAACAATGTAGCAGACCCACTCACAAAGCCACTTTCTCAAAGTCACTTTGATCGTCATGAAGACAAGATGGGTATTAGATACCAGAGTGATTGGCTTTAGTATAAGTGGGAGATTGAAACAGATATGTCCTAAGTCCAATCATGTATGATAATTTAGGAATAACTTTTATGTAATCTGTTTTGATTTCATTGATATTAATAAAAGACTTGTTTTAGTTTTATTACGGGCTTTATCTATTTAAGTGTTTAAATAAGATATACCATAGTTTAGAGTAAAGCTTTTTATGGATTATGATGAGATCATAATAATGAGACCTAAAAGATGATAACTCTAAACTTAAATATTTCCTGGTCGTAGGATTACTAACTGGTAATTAGTAATCCGCAAAGATCGGTACATACTATGCTTGCTTCATTATGAAGGATGCCTGTTCTCATAGACATTTGTGTGGTGACACTATAGCTAGTATGTAGGTGCTTATTATAGAATAAGTTCACTGAACATGACTCACACAGCTGAACAACTGATAGAGTTCACTCACGTGTCAACAGTTGTTCACATAGTGATAGTTGTACAAGTATCCTTAGACTTGAGGTCATCATAGTCATCTTATGTACACTGAACTATGCTTTGGTTTAGTTCTTAGTCTCCAGGGACAATTATAAGGGCTCTACTGGGTATAGAAATTTGTACATGAAGATAGTGTATGATCAATAAAGGATCTACCCCCTCCAGTGAAGGAAGAGAATGTTCAATGCTGATCCACTTATGCTAGTTCAGGAATCTCTGGCCAGAGTGAATGAAATTAGAAAGGAGTTTCTAATTTACATTAAATAGAACTAAGCATAGTGAATGGGAAAGCAAATGATTAAATAAGATTGGCTTGACACAAGTTCCATGCCTTGTATTTAATCGTGACATTGTAGGGTAGAAGGAATTGATTGTACGGTAACTACTCACTGAATAGGTTCTTGGTATTCTAAGCACTGAATTCGTATTATCCTCATAGTCGCGATATGCTGAGAAGTATCCCTCACGATGTAGAATAAATATGATTAATTATTAATTAATCATATTTAATGAATTAGAGAATTATATAAATAATGATAAAATAGTTTTATTAATATTTATTTCTACTACCGGCTTAATATTATTATTATTTCTACTACCGGCTTAATATTGAACCTACAGGGTCACACCATAAAAGAGAATAATTTAATGGTGGAGGAATTAATTAATAATGGCTGGTAATTATTTATTTATGAAATAAATAATTAATTAGCAAATTTAATAATTGATTAAATGAGATTTAATTAATTCTTAATATTATTAATTAAGAATTTAATTTTTGAAATTAAATCAAGTAAGAGAATTATTTTTCTAAAGTGTTTAGAGAAGGGATTAATGATTAACAGGTGTTTTAATTATTAGTTAATTGGTTAATAAGAATAATCAATTAAAGGTTAATAATAATAATATTTTTTGGAAAATTTTCAGCTGAAAATTTTGCCTATAAATATACTATTATAAACCCTATTTGCCTCAACCCAAATTATTAACCCTAATTCTAAAGTAGAACAAGTGGGAGGCAACTAATTCTCTCAACCCTTCCTCCTCCATCACATTGTACTCTTGGGGATCCGGTGGAGTGCTTCACAACTGAGGAGTAGCTGCTAGGAATTTCTGTTCATCGTCTGGATCGCTATTAAGACCTCCATCTTTCCATTAACGTAAAGCTTCTTAAGGTAAACATACTGACTACGAATTAAATATCATTTTTTGTAGTGATCTGTGGAGGTTTCGGTTTTTTTTTAAGATTTAAATTATATTTCGTTGCGTTTATGTGCTAAAACCCTTCAGTTCGTATGTTAAGCAATCTCATATCAAGGATCAGTATGTGGTAGATATGTATTTGTGGAGTAGTATCGGATATGTGTGGTTTATATTCAAGAATTCAACAATCACTGGTTTACAAGGAATCAGGCTTGCGGCTCAAGATCAATAAGAATCGGGGTTTAGGGTTAGGTACTTCAAAGTACTTGTAATATAGAACAAGAACTATTCAGAATAATTGTAACAAAATGAAGAGAGTTCAAAAGTACTTACAAGAGAGATCATAAGCACTTACCTTATCACAGATGATTTCCAACTTTACTTGTACTCATCTATCTGTTCTACTCATCAATCATTTTCCTTCTTTTTCTATGCCTTGCTTCTATTCATCAATCACTTGCTTTCTTTTCTACACTTCAGTTCTATTTACTGATCACTGGCTTTCTTTATATGCCTCTCTTACGTGATTTCTGCATAAAAATAGATGATTGATTCAGAAAGAGCTTTTCAAGAGCTTCGATTTGATATATTGCATGCTTGAATCAGAGTTCGATAACGCCCTCGTTTGTGCGATTGATTTTCAAGAATGCGGTATTTTATTAGGATTTTCTCTGTGTTTTACTGGTTTATACTGTCTGATTATGATTATACAAGTGAAATGAAATAAGAAAAGGGCTATTTATATTTACGGAATATTAGTTTGTTCTGGATGTGTTGGATCGATAAAATTATTTCTTAGCCGCTAAGTAACTATAAAAACGATCCTATCAGATAACGTTTTGGATAAACATTATCCTGTTTTGGATAAGCATTATCCTGTTTTGGATAAGCATCAAACGTTTTGGATAATTATCAAAACCGGGCTTTTATAAAATGCTTTATACGAAGATAATGTTATCGAACAGGGTTATCGTATCGAAAATTTTGCATCGGCTCGCGCACGGGTCAAACCGTAATCCGATCGATCGAAAAAGTCAAAACATGGAAAATGTCCAGAATTACTAGATTCGATTAGGAAGGAGTTTTTGGAAGAGTTTCGGGCTGTAAAAACATAAAAACGTAAAAACGGTTGAGGTTGGACGATTCCCGACTTTGAAAAATAGTTTTGTAATTATTCAAAAAATAATTAATAAATTCATAAATCAATATAAAATTATATAACACTCCAAAAATTACCAGAAAAATACCTTAATTATCTATATTTTGTTCCGGTCATCATAAAATTAACATACTTATACTTTACACATATAAGCATCCACATATCCACACCAATCATCAGATAATTCACCAAAAATCACATAATAGTCACATAATAATTATTACTAATAAAAATAATTACACGCTATGTCCCGGATATTACAGCCTTCCACCCTTAAAAGGATTCTGTCCTCAGAATCACACTAAGGATCAGATAATGATACATTCAAGTATCTCACTTCCATTTTCTCAGGTTGATTGTGGCGCCCCAAAATTCGGGGTCAGGAATCTCGGAGGCCACGCCATCTAAACTATTATAACCCACAACTCACTCTACAAATATAAATACTCACGCTTCACGACCTCACATTATCACACACACACTTACAGGTTATTGTCTTGGAAATGAACCATTCATAACTAGAGTAATTTCAACCATCAAGTGATAATTATTACAACCCAAAAGTAATTAGTCTTACCGGGGAGTAACCATTAAGTAAGGCTAGTCCGCCGGCTAAATATACATTTCTTGTTAATTACCTTACATAATTCATACTTATAAATAAGCTTAACTAAAGACAACTGAAAACTAATCCAGCTTATTCGGACTACCTGTGGTACAACACCAAACAATCTACAGAACAGCTGGCGATTTCCTATCAGTTTCCTGGGTGGTTCTCATGGCAAGCATCTTGATACACTGTTGTGTTGTGTCAATTTAAGAAAATAAGTGTGAGCTATAATGCCCAGCATAATAAGGTACAGTATCAAAATGACTGTATGATAGCTTACATAAAACATCATATATGATACTTATTTTATTCGAAAATAGTTTTCCTTGGTGATACACACCTTCTTATGAAAACAATTCTTTAAGGGATTTTAATATCATACGAATACCTTAATAGTAATCCCAGCACCTAGGCTTGGGTTAGGTATTGCATCACAATTCCAATTGGAAGAATTAGGACATTCGATGGAGCCACGCATACGATGATCAGTCGTACTGTGATAAAAGTAACCTTTTCTACTAGTAGAAGGACGACACCTTCGTATCCTGGTTATCACCCTTGCCGCATACGGGCTATGTGTCCTCATTTCGGGTATACACACACTTCGCAGGTCCTTAGGTACATATTGTACCGTCTCCTACGGTACCAGTAGTCTATCCAATACACGAAGTACTTGGATCCGACCCCTCCCCTATCCTTTAGGAAATCCTATCATATCTCCAGAACTCGAACCACATCGAAGTTTCCCCCAAGCGTTTTGCTTGTTGATAGGCATAGCTTTACTTTATATATATATATATATATATGCACTTCCGAAGATTTCGGAGGAAGTACTAGGGATGTGAGTTAACCATTGTCAACAGATAATTAAATAAGGGGAAAAAGTTTCTCCTTGAAAATATATTTAAAATATTAAATAAGTCGGGATAATATTCTCCGACGATATGAAATTATTCGAATGATCTTCGAAATCAGAAAGTAGTTTAAATTCGGTTCTATGATTTTTAAATCAATAATAAACCCTTTAATAAATAATAAATAATTAAATGATAATCGATAAATAATTAAACTTCGAATGAGTTTACTCTCTAAAAGAATATTTCAAATACACTTCCTCAATTAGTTTATGTCTACGTAGGTAATTATCTTTAATGATTAATCAGGTTTGAAATAAATAATTGTTGGGATATACTACTCCCATGATAAAAGAATAGGTACATAATATTTATTATTCAAACAATAAAATATAGTTGAGGGAATATGATCGTTAGGAAATCATTTTAATAAAAGTTTGAGGTATTTTTAATGTCTCGTAAGTGGACGTTGAGTCCTTTTAAAACGTACTACTATGGACTTATAACCGTCCTATAATATCACCGGAATGATTCCCAGGTTTTATCTTAAATCCTGACCGACTCTCGGTCTTATATAATATGTCACGCTTATAGCGGAATGAACTTTCACGATATATACTTATCGTACAACATCGCTACATTATGCGAAATTCAACAACTACGTATCATGAAAAGCATGGTATTTATGAAATGATAGTAAAACAATCATTTCACAACACAACAGTAAAATGGAGTTGGGTTTGTAAACTTGCCTGGGTATCTCGAGGTGGAGGATGCTCTAGGTTCCGCTCGGACATCTATAACCATAAACACAATTCATTTGTTAGGTCCCGTTCTAATTTACAGCGACTCACACTCGTGTGCTACTTATGCACCCTCTCAACTTATACTACCCTTATTATTCCGTTAAGAACTTATACTACCTTATTATTCCGTTAAGTCATTATTCACATTATGGTCGCTTATTTTTCTAAGTATCTTAGGTTCATTTCATTATCGCCGTCAGCTCGCTTATGGATTCTACGGTGTTCTAATCGCGCGGTCTCGGTTCCGATATTTTTATAAAATTGAAAAATTATTATTTTACTTGAAATTTTATGGCAGTTAGGAAAAAAATATGTTACTCTCTGTAAAAAATTTATGATTATGAACACTTTTAAGTCGATCCTTTATATTTTCAAATCGTAATTCCTAGCAGTTTTTGTTGCGTAAATCACTTTTAGTAAAACGACCATAACTTATGATCCCTAAATCGGAATCAAGCGATTCAAGTGCCTAAACGATCCTTATAAAATTTTCTATCATATTTAATAAAGAAACTACACTTTACAACTTCGGGACGTTCTGCAGAAACTTAACGTTATGATTTGTTGGTTTTAACTGAGTTACGTTTACGATCGGGGTTTCGTTGACGCCTTAACTCTTAACACAACCACCAAAAATCATCATTTCATCATCAAAATGCAAACTAATCTCAAGAACATCATTTTATTGAGGCAACAACAACTAACCTTAAATCTACTTAACTTAAACATCAAGATTTCATCAATACCACTTCTTAAACTAGGTTTACACACACTAAATGGATCTAAAAATGAAACTTAAATAAAGTTGGGCCAAAGATTTTTACCTTTATTGAAAGCTTGAGATGTGTTCTTGAGGATGGTGGAGGCTTGGAAATGCTTGGTATGATTTTGGAACCTAAAACCACCATTGAAATCAAGAAACCAAAGAGAGGTTACTATTCATACTATTCACTAGTGACTTTCTTGATTTTATTTCACCCATCAAACCTTGATAAAAAGAGATGAAAGAATTTTATTACCTTATTTTAATTGCTAGGAATCTTGGGAATTAATGGGATGATTTTACCATGGCTAGAACTTGAGTTTTGATTTGGATTTCTTCCTTTTTCTTCAAGGGGCCGAATGGTAGCAATGTGAAGGGTGGGGTATTATGCTTGCTTCTCTTGATTGCTTCTCTTGGTTGCTTCTAGGAAATGGGGTGTGATATCTTCCACTTAATTTTATTCTCCTAGGTTGAATCCTAGGTTTATTTTTGTTGCAAATCTTGGGGACAAAATCCAAGTAGCTTGCTAGGTTACAAGCTAACTACATGGGTTAGCTTTCTTAGCACACTATTTTGCTAGCTAGCTTGATCATCCTATGGTTAGCTTACTATTTGATAAAGTAACCATGGTTACTTTCCTACCATGGTTTAGTTAGTGCGTTACGTTTATTTAATCGTTTACGCGTTCGCTCGGTTGCTGAAATGTTTCGTAATACTTACTCGTAAATGATTCACGACGTAATTCCTTTCGTATTGTAATATCCGGGATATATCGTGTAATTATTTTTGCTACTATATAATTATATGTGTGTTGTTATCTATTCTGTGAGTTAATTGTTAAAGTGTTATCTGTACTTGGTTACTCAAAAGTAATATTAATTGAGTATTTTAATTTTTATATGTCCAAAATAAAAATATAGATAATTGTCATATCTTCCTAATTATTTTTATGTTGGTTTATGGATTTATAAAAATCATCTGAAATTTCTAAAATTTTTTCTGGTTAATTAAAATCAATTTTATAAAAACGGGAACCAACCGACGTCAACCATTGTTACGTTTTTGGAACCCGAAACTCTATCGAGAACTCCTTCCTAACCTAATTGTAATATTCCGAGCATATTCCATGTTTCGACTTTTTCGATCCGGCGTACGGTTTGTCCTGCGCGGGTCCCGGCGCAATATTTTCGATACAATATTCATTTCGGTAAATCAATAAAACCCGTATTTTCGATAAACGGGAGCTTTTTATTAAACTATCACAATTATCACTTCGTAATACGTGTAACCAGGTGCTGAGACCAAGACCGCAATACAAATTGTATTGATTTGGATAATTATCCCGAAAACCGATACCGTTTGGATCAGTTTTTAAAATAAACGTACCGTTTTATATCCGAAATGATCCAACGGGATACTAATTTTCCGTAATTATAAATAGACTTTTACCGTAATTTATTTCGTATCAAAATCATTTGCAGATAGTTAATTCTATAATTTTCAGAGAAAAACCCTAATTACATAAACTGTTCTAAGAATCAAACAGCAAAATGAAGGCGTTACCGATCTCTGTTTTCAAAGCTTGAGTAACCAAAACGAAGGATTTGAAGTGTTCTATCAGATTCTGAGCTTTGTTTCACTGCAGAAATCAAGGTTATTTTCTAAAAAATTTATTTTCGAATTTTTTTATTAAAATATGAATTTTTGTTCGGATGTGTTTGTATGATTTGATGATTTCATGTTGTAGAGCTTGTTTTCCTGATGATTTGTATGAAGTTTTCCGATGTTCGCCGGAAACTGGAAAATTTCACGGCCAAATTCCGGCCAACTCAGGGATTGTTAGAATGAATTGATTGCATGTTTGTGTTCCTGATAACCTGTAGATGTGATCTGGAGGTTTTGGTGGGGTGAGGACGCCGGGAACGTGTTCTCCGGCCATCCCCGACTTTTTCCGGCGACTAGACTGCAAAATTGCAGTTTAGTCCCTGCAGTTTTGAAAACGATGCAATTTGGTCCTTGTAGTTTCCAGAGTTTGCAAAAATTGGATTCCTGTTTTAAAAATGTTTAAAAATCATATTTCCTATTTATTTTTTTTATAAAAATTCATTTTTAACTTCTGAAAATTCTAAAAACTATTATTTTAATTCTGAAAATTTTTTTAATTCACAAATAAATCTAAATTAATTAGTTAATTAATTTCAGTTAATTTATAATTGATTAATTGGTCAATTAATTCGAAAATTAATTGATTAATTGATTTAATTAATTATTAATTGATTTTAATTAATTATTAGTTGAGGAGTAAAACGGTTGTGATTGGAAGCGAGTGCAGTGTAGTAAGCTAATACCAGGCAAGTATTCCAAACTTTCTCGAAATATTGTAATACGTGATAGACTTGTTGATATTGCAAGTGCTTTGAAGCACTGAAACCTAAACTCTGATTCCAGTTATTGTTCTTGAGCCATGAATGTTGTATACCCAAACACGAACCTTAAGTATACGATACTACTCCACAAATACATGCAAACAAAATCCCAAACACTGAAACGAATTGCTTGTACATTCAATCATTGTATCTTATACTTTTAAAGACCAAATCCTTGAAACCTTGAAACGTTGATTCCTTTGTTATCCAATTCTTTCATTACCCAGCATCCAAGCTTTTAATTTGCCTTATTGATCCATACAAGGATTGAAACCCTTTCATTGTTAAACATTTATTGTTGTTAATGATTTCGGTTATTGTTTATTATTGCATATTCTGTTATTATATTAGAATTGGATTGTTTTTATAAAATTGTGGACCAGATTCGTGGTCAGACCATATAATGGTCAAGTTAGGCCAATGTGTGCCTTGGATCCAGTAGTTAGAGCAATGCTGTGTGCCTTGCTCGGGGTTAGTGCGTGACTGATCAGCAGCCTAACCTTGGTTTTTAAATTAAAAGTATAATATCCAATTCTAAATCATAATCCATTGTTCACTTGATATCATAATCATATTCACCTGATGATCATTATTCTCAGTTTTGTCATTACGACTTGCTGAGCTAGTTAGCTCATTTGTGCGATGTTGTTTATATTCTTTCCAGTTAAAAAGGAACCAGTTGGTAGCGAGAATCCCCAGTCCAGCGCGAGAGCTAGGGGTTCAGGTTGAGAAAGCTGAGCTAGTAGGCTTTTTTGGGATAATTTAAGTTTGTAAAAGCTTGTAATAATGTTTAATACTCAGTTTGAGTTTGAAATAGTTGGGAATTGAACGGTTTGTAATTATTAGTGTGTTGGCTTGTGTGCTTACTTTAACCTGTTGCGGTCCGTGGTGGTTGGTAAGTAGGGTCACTGCATATATATTGTTATCTTTATTATTGTTATAAGCAGGTTATAATTAAGGTGTGTGTGTGGACCCCAAACTTCTGACCCGGGTTTGGAGGGCGCCACAGGTTTGGTATCAGAGCTACAGGTTATAAGTCACTGACACAAGCCTAGGTTGACGGGAATGGGTAGAGGAATAGGATTAGAAGTAAGGTATAGGATGATAGAACGTCGAGAGGTTGAGTGTTATGGTATAACCGGTATTAGTATAGTTTGCGTCGTGGTACGAGATTCTTATATTACGATATGATTTCAGATAGCAGAGATGACCGACTCTTTTACTCCCGTATCAGCTGATCACTCAGAGCCTTCAGTTGGAGCACCAGCATTGGATCCACGTCCTGTTATTCCACCAGCATTGGCTATTCTACCTCCACCAGTGTTGCAGCACGTACCATTGCAGGCCATTCCACCTCCAGGCATGAGGCCACCTGTTAGAGGACCCCCACCTGCTGATTCAGGCTTTACTAGTCATTCAGTCACAGGAGTACCTTTCCAGTTCTCTTCCTATCATGTCCCATATCATCAGTTTAAGGCTTTCCTTATGGAGCAGCGATTCCTACAGGGTCAGATCCAGGAGTTATTGCATATCATGCGTACCAGAGAGATGGGGAGTGGTGAGAGGCGACTTAGGGAGAGGCTCCAGGCATTTCATAGAGCAGCTGCTGTGAGGATTGCTGAGGCTACACATGAGGACATCACCCCTGATTTCCTAGTGGAGTGGGCTATAGAGGAGCTTGAGGAGATAGGAGGTCCAGGTTTGCCATGAGTTAGAGATTCTGAGATGGAGATGTTGAGCAGTGTTGTTATGATTATGTAGTATGGATAGTAGTGTGTAGTGTGTATCAGTTAACTTTTGAGTTGTATTTATAGACTAGCAATGTTGACTAGTGAGTAGGTTATACCCTTTTTGCTTTTACTTTCGAAGCGTCTTTACGCTTGTACTATCTAAAACTTTTGATCTATATATCAGTACCTTTTCTTTTCCAACATTGTCATTTACTTTATCGCACCTGTTTTACTTTACCTTATTTATTGCACCAGTATACCCTGTGATACCATGTACCCTGTTTTCCATAACTATTTATATTCTGTAAAGAAGCATGCAATTTACTTAGTTACAACTGTTTTCAAAAAGAGATATTCCTATTTTACAAAACTTTCTTTTATACAAAGATTTGATTCAAAAGCTAAATAAATTGATTGATTGGAAGGTGTGAATAAAAGCAATGATTATAAGCCTGTTCCTAATGCTCCTAGGAAAACGTGTCATAACTGTGGAAGTTCTAACCATCTGGCTCTTTTTACAGGAAGAATAATAACATAAACTCCTTACCTTCAAAGTCAGGAGTTAAGAGTTAGTCTGTTAGATATAAGCCACAAAATCCTTGTTTTCATTGTGGTAGTTTATGGCATTCTATTTATACTTGTAAGGAATATCATAGTTTGTACTATGATTATTATCAAAAAAACCTTCTTTAAAGAAAGTTACCATTGCTCCTTCTAGTGTAAGTTCTGATTCAAAGTCTGATAGTGTAAATTCTGATAAGAAAAATGTTAACATAAACTCTGATGCTAAATCCGCTACAAATGTTAACAAACTTAATAAGGCCAAAGGATCCAAGCAAGTCTGGGTCCTTAAAACTAATCATTAGTGGTCTTTGTGATTGCAGGGCAACAGGAAAAATATCCTAGTTCTGGACAGTGGATGTTCAGGACATATGACTGGAAATAAAGCCTGCTATCAGACTTTGTGGAGAAAGCTGGCCCAAGTGTTTCTTATGGAGATGACAACATTGGAAAAATATTGGGATATGACAATATCAAACTTGGGAATGTCATCATTAAAGTAGCTCCGGTCTCAGGACTTAAACACAATCTGTTGAGTATAAGTCAAATCTGCGACAGAGGTTATCATGTTGATTTCTTTGAAGAACACTGTGAAGTTGTAAGTAAATCTACAGGCAAAGTTGTTCTGAAAGGATACAGGCGTGGTAACATTTATGAAGCTAAGCTTTCAACAAGTACTGATGGTTCTGCAATCTGTCTGATGAGTAGAGCATCAATTGAAGAAAGCTGGAATTGGAACAAGAAACTCTCTCATTTAAATTTCAACAATATAAATGAACTAGTCAAGAAAGATCTTGTGAGAGGACTGTCAAAATCAGTATTTGCTCCTGATGGCCTTTGTGATTCTTGTCAGAAGGCTAAACAAAGAAAATCCTCATTCAAGAGCAAGACTGAATCATCAATTCTTGAGCCTTATCACCTACTACAAGTTGATCTATTTGGTCCAGTAAATGTCATGTCTATTGCAAAGAAGAAATATGCATTGGTCATAGTGGATGAGTTCACCAGATACACATGGGTGTATTTCTTGCACACAAAAAGTGAAACCGCATCTATCTTGATTGATCATGTCAGACAACTGGATAAATTGGTCAAAGACTCAGTAAAGATAATAAGAAGTGATAATGGTACTGAGTTCAAGAATTTGATAATGGAAGAGTTCTGCAAAAACCATGGAATCAAGCAGGAATTTTCTGCTCCTGGAACTCCACAGCAAAATGGAGTTGTTGAAAGGAAGAATAGAACTCTCATTGAAGTTGCACGTACAATGCTTGATGAAGCAAAGCTTCCAACCTATTTCTGGGCTGAAGCTGTGCAGACTACTTGTTTTACTCAAAATGCAACACTCATTAACAAGCAAGGAAAGAAACCATATGAGATGGTGAAGAAAAAGAAGCCAAATCTGAAGTATTTCATGTATTTGGATGCAAGTGTTTTATTCTTAAGACTCATCCTGAACAGCTATCTAAATTTGATTTAAAAGCTGATGAAGGAATCTTTGTTGGATATCCACTTTCCACAAAAGCCTTCAGAGTCTATAACTTGAGAACAATAGTGGTCATGGAATCTATCAATGTCTCTTTTGATGACAAGAAGATTACTGGACTTGAAGATTTTATTGATCATGATCAACTGAGATTTGAAAATGAAGACTCAAATTCTGATACTGATAATCCTGACAATCTAAGTCCTGATACTGCAAACTCTGATGGATTAAACTCTGATGTTATTGAAACTGTGGTGACTACGCCAAAGGAAGATGCACCTATGCAGGGGGAGCATACTCAAGATCTTACCACATCTCAAGAAGCATCAGAACATACATCTGGCTCTTCAAGTTCTGATTCGTCAAGTTCTGATTCGTCAAGTTCTGATAAGCCAAGTTCTGATAGTTCTGAAAATCTAAATTCTGAAGAATCCAACTCAGAGAGCATAGTTTCAGGGGGAGCATCAGAAAATGAAAATGAAGATAGCATGGATCATGAGAGAGCATCCAGTTCTAGAGAAAACCTTCCATCTGCAAGGAAGTGGACTAAATCACATACACCTGATTTGATAATTGGAAATCCTAATGCAGGTGTCAGAACTAGAACAGGTACTTCAAATGAATGTCTTTACGATTCTTTTCTTTCTCAGACTGAGCCAAAGAAAGTGGAAGAAGCTCTTCAAGATGCTGATTGGGTACAAGCAATGCAGGAAGAGTTAAATGAATTTGAAAGAAATAAAGTCTGGACCCTAGTACCAAAACCAAAGAATAGATCTGTTGTTGGTACAAAATGGGTATTCAGAAATAAAACTGATAGTGATGGCATAATTACAAGAAATAAGGCAAGGCTGGTTGCAAAAGGATATTCTCAACAGGAGGGAATGATTATGATGAAACATTTGCACCAGTTGCTAGATTGGAAGCCATAAGGATATTTTTGGCTTATGCTGCTCACAAAAAGTTTACTGTCTTTCAAATGGATGTAAAAAGTGCTTTTCTCAATGGAGAATTGGAGGAAGAAGTATATGTTGAACAACCTCCAGGCTTTGTAGATTCCAAATATCCAGATTATGTCTACAGGCTTGATAAAGCACTTTATGGACTTAAGCAAGCTCCAAGAGCATGGTATGAGACTTTGGCTCAGTTTCTTCTGGAAAGTGGATTTAACAGAGGAACTATAGACAAATACTGTTCTACCTCAACCATGGAAAGGACTTACTTCTGGTCCAGATTTATGTTGATGATATCATCTTTGGTTCTACATATGACAGACTTTGCAAGAAGTTTGCCAAACTGATGCAGTCAAGATATCAAATGAGTATGATGGGGGAACTTTGCTATTTTCTGGGCCTTCAAGTCAAGCAGAATGAAGAAGGCACTTTTATTTGTCAAACTAAGTACCAGAAATTTGCTGAAGAAATTTGGAATGCAAGATTGTTCAAGTGCATCCACTCCCATGGCCATTGCAACAAAACTAGACAAGGATACTGGTAAATCAGTAGATATCACTGATTACAGAGGTATGATTGGCTCACTACTCTATCTAACTGCTAGTAGACCTGATATCATGTATGCTACCTGTCTTTATGCAAGATTTCAAGCAGATCCAAGAGAACCTCACTTAACAGCTGTGAAAAGAATATTCGAGTATCTTAAAGGAACAGCTATGGGATTGTGGTATCCTAGAGAATCAGATTTTAAACTAATAGGTTAGTCAGATGCAGATTTGCAGGTTGCAAAATTGACAGGAAAAGCACAAGTGGAAGCTGCCAATTTCTTGGAGGCAGATTGGTTTCTTGGTTTAGTAAGAAACAAAGTCAATTTCCACATCAACTGTAGAAGCAGAGTACATTGCTGCAGGAAGCTGTTGTGCACAGATTCTTGGATGAAGAATCAGTTACTGGATTATAGGTTAACATATTTCAAAATCCCTATTTACTGTGATAATCAAAGTGCTATTGCTATGACAGGTAATCCAGTTCAACACTCAATGACAAAGCACATCAGCATCAGGTACCACTTCATAAGGGAACATGTGGATGAAGGTACAGAGGAATTGCACTTTATTCCAACAGATCAACAACTAGCAGATATCTTCACAAAACCATTGTGTGAAGCTACTTTTACAAGATTGGTAAATGAACTTGGAATGGTTTCCGGTTCTTTTTCTAAATTGCTTAGTTTTGTTCTGATGCATCAGACTTTATGATTAGTATTTACAGAAATTACTCTCTTTGTGTATTCTGTGCTTAATTGAAAATTGCTTAAGTACTGAATGTTGTCTGATGTGACCTTCTAACCTCTGACAGTGATATGTCTGTTTGTGTAACTATTCTATCCTATGAGGATACATGTGCTAGATGCTGACCTAGTAGTCTTCAATAAACTAGAAATCCCATGTTAGAAGTAATTATTGTTATAGAAATCTATGACATAAGCAAATTCTGATATTGAGCTTAGTAGAGTTTACTTGTCTATCTTATTGCTAAGTCAGAAACTAGAATACTACTTCTCATCTGTTAAGTTCTGATGCTAGTAAATCTGTTGAATGTACTAAGTGCTTATAAACCTCACTTATCAAAAGAAAAAGAAAAAGAATCAAGGATTAAAATCAGGTACTCCTTTGAGATGTAGAGTAAAAAATATGGAAGGGAAGACCCAAGTGCGCTGGTTAAGTAAATATGCATCAGAAAAGTAAAATATTTTCTTGGTGACTTTTTACACTCTATGATTACTAGAGAAATACTCTGATAATAGCATAAATCTGATAAGCAGTCGTGACTC